>NW_026623928.1:54664-61981 GCF_030028575.1 Malurus melanocephalus | reverse complement strand
AAATCATTCTCAGGATGCAAACAATGACCAGGGATAATTATGGCTATCGTTCATTTGTATATTTCTATTTTATAAACTGGTTATATAATTTCTTAAAAGATATAAACATTTCCAGTTCTTTTACATCTAGGTAGAAAATAATTCCAGCCTGAGTTTGTTGTCTCTGCACAGCTTTGTTCAGCCAAACAAAGCCATTGCTTCACTGTCTCCTGATGTTCCCAATTACAGCTGTTGCAGTGTAATTGACTCAGCTGAATCACTTTTTCAATCTAATACAGTCCCAATGGGTTACAGTGTTAATTAAACAACTTGCATTACAGTGTTAGTTAAATAACTTGCCAATTTTACAGCCTGCCATACATGTTTTGTTGTACTTGATTTACCTTGAACACACGCAGCTTTATGAGAAGCACCCAGCAGCTTCTCCCCCTCCTGCTCAGAGCGGGGCAAAGCTCCGGGCAGGTAAAGCACAGAACAAGCAGCGTGAAAGGGGAGASTCCTGAGCTGGAGCTGCTGCCCGGGCACAGCCCTGAGTGCAGCTGAACAAACTGTTGTGGGCTCTCGGGACAGGGAATGATTTGGTCACTCTGCCCACACCGAGGAAAAGCTGCCCACATGCAGCCGGGGCCTGGCTGACCTGTGGATGATGTGCCTGCTCTGCAAGTAGTCGAGGGCCAGCACCAGCTCACAGATGAAGAGTTTCACCGTTCCCTCTCGGAATCGCACGTTTTGTTGCAGATGATAGCGCAGGTCCCCTCCAAGCAGCAGGTCGACCACCATGAACATATCCTCTTCATCCTGGAATGAGTACCTAAAACAGCATGCACACGTGGTTCAAGGATGGCAGCACGAAAAGTGACAGGTAATGAAGGGACACATGGTACCTCTGAGAATGCTCATCATTTCTTACAACTTCTTCACTTAAGATATTATAATTTCATGACCTTTCCACTCTCCATTTCCCACTGTAGCTAAAATTCTATTGTCACACTTGTGATGGCAATAATTTGTCACAGATCCGTAACAGAGTCAGAGCAGATAGTATCAACAACTCAAGATGGACATCTGTCTTCTCTGAGCACCCACRGGAGGTGAGCACAGGAGAAAGAGCCCCGGAGCAGCACAGCCCTGCCCGAGAGCCCAGCACTGGAGAAATCACTGGAGAAAGCTCCCACGGCAGCTGCCAGGCTGTGAACCCAAGTGCTCAGCACAACAGGGGTGCAGCTGCTCTCATTTGACAGACTGTGTCTCTGACAGGGGCTGCCAAACAGCTGGGAGCCTCTTCCCCATGGATCTTCCCTTAGCAGCACACTGATTGCTTCATGGGATGAGCAGCACCACAAGCCAGACCACTGCTCCTCACATGGAGTTTGTAGTTTGTGTATCTTTCAGAGCTCAGGAAAGCCACAGGAAAGTTAAAGGCATCCCGAGCCAGAGCTGGCATGGCAAGAACAGAAGCAGAGACACTCGGATGGTTTGTTCTGTACAGGTCGGTATATTCACACACACTGAGCAGTTCTCAGCTGCTGAGCAAACTTTGCCTGGAACTGTGTGTTCAAGTGGGAAAGACAAGTTTGGAGGTGTGAGATGGGAGGTGGAGCTGCATCTTTGCCGTTCATACCCCAGCCAGAATAACACTAAACAGCAACAGAAGCAAAATACCAAGAGTTCGCTGAACTGCACTGAGGTTACAGGAGATTTCAAAAAGGAGGAATTATTCAAAGGTTTGTGATCTTCATTGTCTTTTRGTCTCATTGATGATTTCTACCTTATTCTAAAAATAAATGCCRTTTCCAATAAATGTATTTAATTATSCACCACCCTRGAGGTATCCTGCAGCTACAGCAYATTGGCCACTTTATCATGGGATATATGAGCTTACACCACTTGGAATGTTACTGGTGTCCTAATAAAATTAAAAAGCAAGTAATGTCAAGGGACACCCAGCAGTGAGCCCTGCCTGGCCATCAATGCCATGCCACTGCTGGAAGCTGCTGGTGGTTACAAAGAGCACCTTTGAGTGCAGGTGGGGTCATGGTGATAGCCAAAGCCTGCCTGGAGGGACACTGTGAAGGAACACATGAACAAAMTCTCTTGGGCTGTCCTGGGGGGACAAGGGAGACAACTGCTTGTTTAACAAATCCCAATTCTCCTGAACAAGAGCCTCGGTCAGTGGAATGCACCAGCTGCTCCCAAGACAGACTTGAAGCAGATGAAGGGGTCTGATCCCAAAGGTGTCTGTAATTCACTGCACTGACTCAACCACGGAGCCAAGAAGTCACCTCTCACCATAAATTAACCAAGAAAGGGTGTTCCAGGCCCTGCATGATCTGCAGCTCCTTGAAAACATTCCTCACTTCATTGCGCTCCACACACTTGCGTTTGTTCATGTATTTCATGGCGTACATTTTCTTGGTGTCAGTCTTTTGCACCACGCAGACCTAAGAGAGCAAGGCAGGAGATAAATTAGAGATGATTTGTCAGCAAAACTTGAACGTTCTCCAGCAGCTTTGGCAGTGCCCACACTGCCAGGCACAAATCCATCTCSCAGTACTGCAACACTGGACACTGGCTGGGAATCACTTGCCCAGTTTTCAMCCAAAGAGAAATTTTTGGGGGAAAYTGAGSGGAAGGAATTTATCATCAAATATCCCTACAACATGAGAGACAGGGAATCCCAGAGAAGTCGACATTTTATTTCATGTCACTCACTATCATGCCCATCCCTCCCACACTTGCTCCTGTTGGGAACTCCCCTTCCACCACAGAACTACAAGTCAAACACTGGGGCCAGCACCTGATCCTCACTTTCCTGAGAAGTGTTAGYTCACAGTGAATCCTGGGCTTTGTTTGAGGGGTACTGGGCTACTGGGCTTTGAATTTTAACCTTTCTTATATACCACCAAATCTAAAAAGCAACATCACTTCAAGGAAAGCCTCAGAGCCTGTGAGAGTGCAGAACAGAACAGGCTTTGTTTACACAACAGTTCATGAGTTTGGGATGAACTCAATAATAAMAAACACTGTCTCATGGAGAAATATTTAACATATTTAAAAAATATTAAAAACCTGACAGGATTCCATATTTATTGTAGCTTTTGATTAAAAATGCATTATGATGTTCAGTGTTGATTTGCTGAGAAATATTAGAAAATGCTTRTTCAGAAAATGAATGAGATTCTGGTCATTTGTTGGAGCAGTTTCTCATTTTAATCTCATGTAATATGATTTGTGGCTACAGAATGTATAAGGAATCAGGCCCTGATTTCTTCCTGATTACCAGGAATTGAAGGTCAGGTCAAGGCTCACTGAAGGTGCATGGGCTTTGGTTCTGTATTCCATGTGAGCCTCCAATCCACGTCCCCTCACTTACACCTCCAGCTGTCCACATGSTGATTAGTTCCTAAAACACTCACTTTTCCAAAGCTGCCCTTYCCAATAGCTCTCAAAATCTCAAAATGGTCGAAGGTAACTGCAAGAAAGAACAAGCATTTCAATATTAAATTGCTGAGCAAACATTTGAGGATATTATGTTACTCCTACTTTTTCTCCATATGAGYGGAGAAAAATGAGGCATACCCCAGAAATATTCTATTCCTTTTGAAGATTTGGGTGTTTAAACTTGGTGTTTAACACGTTGGGTTTTTTGTTCTCTACAGCTCAGCTGTGAAGGTGAGTTCCTTAGGTCAGCCCCTGTCAATGGCAGACCGGGCAGAAAACAGCCAAGAGAATGTTCTCACTCTGCCTTCCTGCACTGTCTGCCAGAGATATTCTGCTCCTGCTGAGACCAAATGCAAAGCTGACTCTATAAAACCCTTACATCACATGAAGACATTGCCATTACCTTTTCAGGTATGATGGCACAGTCTAACCATAGCAAACTTTATGGTGACCACCTGCAGCACTTGGAAGGAACACAAGCTTTTAAACACAGATGCCCTTTCTTAAACCTGGAACAGCTGCAAAAATCAAAGTAAATACAAGTGGATGATGATTGAGTTTAACTGAATGTGTTTACCTGTGAGACCTTCTGGGAGAAGGGTGGTGGATAACTGCAGAATAAAAAGGGAGAGTGAAGATGCTTATCCCCTACAAAGAAAGATGAGAGTGGTTTCCCTTTTGGAGAGAGGTCAGCTGCAATAGCCCTGTGCTGTGACACACAGCCACAGCTGTGGAGAGAGGGGGATCCCTGGTTCCTGGCACCAGGACCCGCATGGAGCACACCAGAGCATCAACATCTGCAACAGCTGCAAACCCAGGGGAGTTAGGCCAGCAGGCACATTTTGTGTGTTCACACCCTATGTCCCYATTGTCCTTTACAGGAATTCTTTCATGAGCTGTTCACACCCTCTGCCTCCTTGTTGGTTAATACTGAGCTGGGAAAACTTCATAGCACGGATTTCTTTTGCACTACAGAAACTAGGAAAAATTACAAAAGCCAAAGAAAACCTGCAAGCAGTTGCATTAATAATTTGGAAATTGCAGCTGGTTTAGCCAAGAAGCTGCAGATGGGAAACAGCTCTGCAGGGCATGTTGGGACAGCGGTTGATGGGGTATCCAGCTCCTCATATATTTTACTTTTATTACTATTTGTATTTATCTACATATGCATATTGTTGTTGTACCAAGGTGAAAGCACATATGGCAGTCAGCAAGCTGACTCATGCAACAGCAAATATATTTATGGAGCAATCTTTTAATGACTGTCTGTGATCTTGGCAGCACAGGGACCCAGGTCTCCAATACTGTCCCAGCAGTACTTTTCCAGCCGAGCCAGGCTGCAGGCTCGCCCTCCCAGCACCCACAGGCAGTGGGGAGGCACCCAAAGCCTCCAGGAGCACCTATGGCAACAGCCACCTTCCCACCATATTTCCTACCCATCCTCCCCACACTGGCACCTCCAGAACAGGAGTATTTTGTCCCTTGGAGGCACCTGGCAGTGTCCCAGGGACACCTCAACCCCAAAGGGCTGTGACAATCCTGCTTTCAGAGCCAGCTGCTGGGAGGGAAGGCAAAATGACCCCAACACCAGACCACAGCTCTGTAGGCACCACAAGCACACAAGTGCTGCTCCTGCTGACCTCCACACATCTCTGCTGGCCCAGGACACCCAGATGTTTGCAGCCTCRGGATGGGTGCTTACAGTCAGTCTGTACTGGAGAACTCTGCAGTTCCAGACAAGAGCCAGGAAAAGCTCTTACCRTCCTCATTCCCATCAAAGGGTGGTGACTTGCTAGAGATGTTTGCCCCCATGGTGTGTTCAGTCCAGGCTCAGCACTCTCCGCTCCTCTGGGCTCTGTTCCCACACTCGAAGCCTTGGGGACAGTGCTGCTGTGGGTCACTCCTGCCAGAGCACAGCTTTGTCCTGCTGGTGCATCCTAGAGAGGGCAGGGAGCAAAAACTCATCATCACTCAGGATGAAGAAGCGTTTACAGCCTGTGTATTTCTCACTGGAGGTTCACTGCTCTGAGATCACAGCTGAGTGTCAGGGAAAAGCACATTGTGATGGAGTTTACTGGAGTTTACTGGAGAAAGCAGTACCACCATAACACAACACGGAACTCAGASCAGGACTGCTGCCCACTACAGCAAGGACAGGAGCAGACCACCAGACCCAAAGATCCAAGGAGCTGGCTCATGTTTGCTGTACCATCCACCATGTATTTTGTAGCTTCACTGATGGCTAATTGTAGTGAGGTCAATATCCAAAACAAATGGACACACTCACTTGGCTAGATAAAACCAAAAGGCACTTTTAACTACTGAGGTCATGTGGAAGGGTAAAAGCAATGGAAGAAAAAATTCAAAGTTGTCAACCTTTTGATTTAAGCTCTTACACAGGTATTTAATTTGGGACAAATCATACCATTCTGGTATTTTTAATGAAGAGATACCATGTAAAATCAAGGTGTCATTTCCACTCAGGTTTTTCAAAATTTTTTTTAATATGAGCTACAAACAAAAAGCAAACCTAATTTGTGGCTGGGTGCTGGCTGGAGTGACTGGCTTCCCTCTCCCACTGCAAAGGGACAGGTCTGTTCATTAGCAGGGAACACAGGCATTTTCCAGTCTCCCCGATATGTATGGGAATACTGGAGCATAGAACTCTGAGAGCTCAGTGACACCTGAGATAGCCTAAGCACTCTCTGTAGGGTAGAGCAGCCACTTTATTTTTTAAGCATTCATATGCAATGCACCTTAATTTGCTTGGTTTTGATACTGACATCCCTGTGATATGCAGGTTTATTCCTTGTTGGAAGTACAAAATCCTAAAAGAATGAAATGAGGGAGTAACAGTGAAGTGAGATCTGGACTGGGCCCAGCCCAGAGCATTCTTCAGGGCATCCATATGTTCACTGAACATATTCTCTGATCTACACTCTGGAAACACATACTAACTTCACTTTTTTTTACTTTAAATCAACAAAATTATGTCGCTGAAGCAGAAAATGGAGGAATCATAAAAAAATATGATAGAGAAAAGAGAATTACTGGGAACTAGGGCTGTCATGCTATAGTATGAGTTACCACACCAGCACACCCAGATCCTTCTCTCCAGCTAACTGAAATAAAATCTTGATTTCCCATCTCAGAACTGAAACAAGATCCAGCAATAAAACAAATGAAGCAGCAAATATTTACAATCCATGTCAGTGCCTCCAAAAGGAACTGATCGAGCCTTCAGTCTCAAGCCACAGCACTACCTCTTTTTGAGCCCCAAAACTTAATCTTCAGAGGAAAAACAGACCTTCAGATGGAACAGCCATAAATCAGGTTCCCATATCACTGCCCAAGCTCAGCTGCTCAAGGAAACTTCTGGCACAGCAGTTTGGAACTAAACTTATTTTTGAAAATATGTCAATACACACACACTCTGAGGAAAGAGTGCAGATATTCCTTGAAGTTAAGCTGGCCAGAGTAATAATTACAAGGATTTGCACCTTACAAAGTCTAACTGGGGTATGGTAATGATAAATCTTTCACGCTGCAAAGTCACAAAATTATTAAAATCATTACTTGTCCTCGGGCCAGTCTGCTACTGCTTCCACTCTAGCATCATGCTCAGTCGGACCCTCATCTCGTCAGCTGTGGGGCAGCAGCTCCGCTCCGCAGTGCTCCCGGGGCTCATCGGTCACAGCGACAATTTCACAGGAGTGAAGGAGCTGCTGGGCAATGCCGGCTCCAGCCCCGGAGGCCGCAGCACATGGCCGAGCACCTCTCAGTGCCGACAGATGAACATAAACTCAAAGCAAAGCAGAGGAACGCAGCGCCGGGGCGGCTGGCACTTTCACTGAGAGCAGATGTGCTCTGAGAGAC
>NW_026623928.1:49216-54114 GCF_030028575.1 Malurus melanocephalus | reverse complement strand
ACCGGAGAGCACTACAGGAGAGCATTACCGGAGAGCATTACCGGAGAGCACTACCGGAGAGCATTACCTGGGGGAGCGGAGCGCAGGGACCGCGGCGGAGCGGAGCGACCGCCGGCACAGGAGGCACAGCCTGCGGGAGGAGAGCGGAGGAACCGGGGGACCGGAGCAGCCCCAGAGGGACCGGAGCAGCCCCAGAGGGACCGGAGCAGCCCCAGCAGCGTTCCCCCGGTCCCGACCGGACCCCGCTGGCGGCGGGAGGAGCTGCGGCACCGTGAGCGACACCGCCGGGCCGTTCCACGGACACGCCGCCCCCGGGAGACGCCGCGCCCTCCGCACGGTGTCCCTGTCCCCGCCCTGCGACAGTCCCTCTGCTGTGACCCCACGGCCCGAACCGTCTGCCGCCCCTCGCTGCGGGATCCTCCCTTCTCTTCTACAAACCTTGTGCCCTGACTTTATTGTTTTCGGAAGGGGAAGCAGGATTCTGCCTTCTGTGCCTGCTGCATGCACACATACACAGTCCTGCCCCCGTCTTCCCCCACCCCTCCTCGGGGGCTCACAGAGGAGGGTCCTGCCGGAGCCCAGCCTCAGCCACTCCMGTCTTGGTAAGGCCGAGTTCCGAGYTCATGCTGCCTCCCCCGCCTCTTCGCATTCCCTCTGAAAGGCTCCCATAAGAAGAGAATCACTCTATTTCCCACCCCATTGTCCATACTCTTCGGACATTGGCTTTTCTCCTCTCATTCCTGAGTACCAGCAGCAGGCTCAGACTTCCAGGGCTCCAAGGGAAAGCAGTCCTTCCCCCAGGGTGGACAGAAGCCAGAGCAATTATCCGATTTTATCCATATTTATGTCTTAGAGAAGACCCAACAAGCTCAAACACAGCTTGGGCTCCCCTRAAACGATCTAAACCAAATCAGATTRCCTGAAATTTAGACCARTGGACTGTAGATGGAGAAAAGGGCTGGATTCYTGCAGAGCTGGGCTGTCCTCAGCACCCAGCTCTGAGGTGAGGACACATTCAAGGGCTCTGGGGGCAGRTGAGCACTGCATCGAGACCCCAATTCCTGCATGGGCTAATCTGTCCTTGGTGCCTTATCTGATTCACAGATTCCCTGGCCCTTGATGTGGCACCTGCACCCACTCTGATATGTGCTGTGAGGYGCCTGCTTCTGAAAATGCCTTCGACATCCTTTTCATAATGCAAACCACAGTGTCCCARTGCCCACAATTCTGAACACACCAYTGCCAGCAAGATTTCTGTAGAGTCTGAGCTCCAGKTAGGAGAACACACTGAGGAATGTCTTTTCCTGGCTGCAGGATGTGAAGGACTGGGATTCCTCAGCTAGGGGTCACTAGAATTTAAGGCAGAGCAGGACTTCAGAATCTGAAGTGAATCCAGAGGGAAGACATGCTCTACAGAGAGAGTASTGGATAAAAGCTCTTACATATTAATGCAGTATTAACTGCAGCTTCATATTCCTTCTCCAATACTGCTCCAGGTAAGTGAACCCATTGGCAACGCAGAGACTTCTGCTGGTCTCCAGAAAGTCAATCAGGTGCCCCACATTCCCTCCTATACCAAGGGGTTTCCCTTCACTGCAGCCTTTTTTAAAACACTTTGCATAATATTTACATTGCAAAAAAACAACTAGGGGGAAAATCATAATATGGAAATGGGCACTGAGTAAAGTTTCAAGTAATATTCTGCTGAAACAAATGCTTTGTACATAGCTTGGTGCAAATAAATCAACAATGAGTGTGTGACAGCTCTCCTCCAGCAAGCTGGGTTGGTAACAGTGACACAACTTCTCTGTGTGTCTGTTTTCCTTGCGGTGAAATGGAGCTCATTAGTTAACACTGGCTCATGGTCACACAAGGTGTGGATAGGTGGCTGGAATGTAAAAATATTCCTCCCAATCCTTCTCACTAGTATTTATCATAATCTCTCCACTGGGACAGGATCCCTGTGTACATCATCCACTCCCATCAGCATTCCAGGCCTGTCATGTCCCCCTCAAACAGATGAGTCTAGTATAACACCTGCCAACAGTGAAATACCCACATTTTCTGTAACACGTTCCATCTGTGAATAAAACAGGTGAGACAACATTTACTGTTCCACATGGCTCCATCATCCTGCTTTCTTCATGCCTGGAAATGGCTTTGAGATAAAATGTATGTTGAGATGAAAGGAAGTAAGTTTTCCTTTGAGGAAGTGGATTTTTTTGTGGAACAGTGAAACTGTATTAAAGAAAGGGAAATTCTGCTGAGCGGTCAAGAAAACAAAAAGCAATGGTACATAAAATCCTAATTTCTCCCAGAGAGTCTTAATACAGGRTATTGTTGCAGCAGCAAACTGTTGAAAGCACTACAGCTTAACAATATGCCTTGCAACAGAAACATCTATAGTAATCTTTTAAAGCAGCTTCAGGACACTTGTGATTGCCAGGCAGATTTTGGTTAAAGTGTTTATAATGTATTGTAAAGCATTGCCAAGCAATTCACAACTACAGTGACCACAAATGGGAAAGAATATTTCTTGTGGTAGAAGCAGTTCTTTTTTCCCTCTGTTTCACTCCCTCTTTARCAGTGCTGGAAATGACTGGGGGCATTAGTATTCTGTTGGAGACAGGCTGTGACAAAGCCCATGACTACAGGGCCTCCTGACTGCTCCGCTGCTGCAGTGATGTGSAGGGGACTGACTCCGATGGCTCCACTTCCCAACAGCTCTGCCATGCACGGGGAGAACAGACGGCTGATTCATAGTGCAGGCACGATGCTCTCAGCTTCGCAGTGTTAGCTTTGCACTTTGCATGGAAGAATGACACCAGGTGAGCAGATAGCTATCTTCATGCAGAAGTTGCACGTTGTATGTGTACATGTATGTTCATTAAAAAAGGACAAGCTATGCACTGATGTGATTGTATCTTCTTTCTGAACGTGTTTTCCTGGCAGGATTTGGRAGCCTCATGCAAGATGTGCTGTGGTGTTTCAGTCAAGTTAAAGGAACTATAGATATTGGGGTAACAGAAGGTAAGTCTATTTTTCTTGCCTAGCTGGTGTGCAGGGARGTCATGTGCATGCTGTTGGGAGCTGCTGGTACAGAGCTAAACTACACTCCTTGGCTTCTGCCCTCGTTATGYATTTGAGCATCTGAAAGAGATGGGCCTCTTAAATTAGCTATTGATTCAAGAATTCATTGGAAGGCATTATGACTTAATCATATCAACAGCTTTGAAATAGATTTTCTTTTGGTTTTCAGCTGTTATTTACAGAGTTTTCAGAGAATTATGAGACAGCTTCTCCCACGATAACCTTTACTGGAATTAGTTCTGGAACCGAGATGGGTTATTAGACATATTTCTTCTGTTTTGTTGTGRTCCATGAAGTGTGATGACTTCTTTAAAAGCACAGTCTTGTAAGACTAAGAGCACTGAGTCAGCCCAGGCCTCTGACAGCAGAGCTCTGACTTCTCCTAGTGGGGATGCAGCTCTGCCTGGAGCACTCTCACCTGTCCTGCTTCAGCGGCAGTTTTGTTAKGCTGCTTTTGCAGAGGAGGGTTTCAGTCTGCAGCCTCTAGAGACTACAGCAGGGTACAACACTCAGAAGAATATTCACCAATTTATTAAATCTCTAGAGAAAAACACCCCCATAGTGATTAAAGTCAAAGTACTTTTTTACTGAGGTTTTTGTGATTTTGGTTCCCCCCTACATCGTCCCCCCCCCTTCACCTTATTCACAAGTGTTCTGAACTTTTACTGTAAACTCTGAAGATAATTGTAATGGTCAGGGGTATTGTTTGCTACTTAAGGATGAATGAAATGTCAGGTTGTTTCTATTGCTGTCTATCCTTTTCTTAATATAACCATTTATAATTAAAAGCTATATTCAGTACAGCTAGTAATGAAAAGGTGATACCATTGGTGCATTCGATCCGAACAGGCACAAACRGCATCACCATGACTGAGAGTGAAGCTCACCAGAGTGTTACATGTGGGATGGGCTTTGGTTCTTGCACTGGTTTACATTGGAAACTGAATGCTGATGTGTATAGGTACCAATGTATGTACATACACATGAATTAAGTCATAAATATGGTATTACAGATGCCTCACCTTCATCAGAARTTTGTCCATAGCTTGTTACTATTATGGTAGTCTTCATGGCACATTTTCGACTTCTGAACTCTTGAAAAAATCCAAGCATCCTGAACATGCACAATGTGGTTTCTTTAGTGATTATGAAGCATGCAGTTGTGTATGGTTAGGTGAAAAGACATATTACTGTTATTACAATGCTCTGCATCTTTGAMTGTATTGGAGCCTACCTCCTTCAGCAGAATGGACTGTCATTCTGGCTTTCAAATGATACTTCAAATGTTGCCAACAATAATTCTGCATTAATTTTGTGGTAAAATTAAATTTTTACACATACAAGCCACACAAACAGATCTCCATAAACCACTTTGTTTTGTTCTTTCCTTGTTCATTGCTTTCTTTAACTTGAAGAATRGTATCATCGAGCATAGTACTTGTCCCGATGAAACAAGGGGTATAATGGATCCTTTAACTAAAGCAACTGTGTGGATGAATGAYCTCTTTTGTGCATAGATGGGAGGCCTGGAACATCTTTCAGCTGCTCAAACACTGATTTCAGTGTTAAATGTGAAGTACATGATGGTGCTGATTACCATTGTGATGTCACAGTGCTTTGAACTACATTTCACTAATGCTGGAAGGAAACGAGTTTTAGAGATCTTGCCTTCTTCTGATATATTGGTAATTAGCAGTAGAAAACGGATTAGCGCAAACACAAGAGGTGAAATCTCCTCGGGGCTRGTGCGGTGTCGGGCTTGTTCGCTCAGCTCCGGGAGGGCGGCGTTTTCGGGACACGCGGCCGTC
>NW_026623928.1:44787-48496 GCF_030028575.1 Malurus melanocephalus | reverse complement strand
AGGGACCGGCTCTCCGCTCCCCCATCAGGGAAGGGACCGGCTCTCCGCTCCCCCATCAGGGCAGGGACCGGCTCTCCGCTCCCCCATCAGGGCAGGGACCGGCTCTCCGCTCCCCCAGCAGCACAGGGACCGGCTCTCCGCTCCCCCAGCAGCACAGGGACCGGCTCTCCGCTCCCCCGGTAGAACAGGGACCGGCTCTCCGCTCCCCCATCAGCGCAGGGACCGGCTCTCCGCTCCCCCATCAGCGCAGGGACCGGCTCTCCGCTCGCCCATCAGCGCAGGGACCGGCTCTCCGCTCCCCCATCAGCGCAGGGACCGGCTCTCCGCTCCCCCAGCAGCACAGGGACCGGCTCTCCGCTCCCCCATCAGCGCAGGGACCGGCTCTCCCCGCCGGCCATTCCCCGCCGCTATCCGTGGGTTCTTCAGCTCGGTCCGGCGCGGTTCCCCTCGCTCCCGGCGCGGAAGATGAAATGTTTCTCGCGGTACCTCCCGTTCCTCTCCCGGCCGCAGGGCACGCTCCGCTCCGCCCCGCTCCGCCGAGTGCCGCGGAAGGTGCGCGGGGCCGGGCGGGGAAGCGGCGGACACGGCCGGTGCCTCCCTGCGCTGCCGGGGCCGTGAACGCGGAGCAGGCGGGAGCTGCGGTGACCGTGCTGCTCGGCTCCAGGTGCGTGTGGTGGTAATACGGCCTGTAATGCATCCGGATATTCCCGAGGAAATGGAACGATCCTGCCATGCTCTCCCCGCCTCCGGGCACCGAGCCCTCTCCCGCCGTCAGCGGAGCACGTTTCCCGTTCTCCAGCAATTTGGGAGGAAATGGAAAAGGAAATGTTTCAACTTTGCATTTCCACGGTAGGAATACAAAGTAGGCGGACTGGGTTCACGGAGGCTTCTGTGGGACTCTGGCAGCSGAGAGCCCATTCTTGCSYRTTCATCCCGGTGTGACGGGTGGGARCTGTCGGGCCGCTCTGCGGTCATCCGCTGTCCCCAAACAGTTCCACGGGGGAGTTACATTGCCAGCACTGCCGCTCCCGTGTGGAGCCATAGCGGTTTTCCTCATTTACCCTAAACAAAATCAGTTAATGGGGAAAATCACCTCCCTGTTCATCCAGTTTTCTGCTGACACATGAGTCTGTGTACATGCCTGAATGATCAACTTGATCCAAGAGGAAAATCCAGGTGAGCGCTGGAGGGATTTTTGATTGCTGAGGATGTGGAGTGGAAGGGACGAGCAAGGAGCATTTGGCAGCAGGTGATGACAGTCCAGGCTGTTACTACCGCTACTCAAGTTGCTGTAGTTCCATCCAAGCAGACAGTATAGACTTTTTTTGTTTTAAAGTTTCTCTGAAGTTCTAAGCAGATAAAATTACCCCAATAGATAGCTAACTCTGAAGTTCTCTGAGAATTTTCCTGAAGAATCCTTTAGTTTTCATGTTGACATTATCCAAAGGCACAGTTCCTTAAGATACCCTGAACAAGTGACTTYTGGATTATTGTACTGGAATAAGTAACTCAGTGGAGAAGCACACCTGTGTGCTGTTTTAAGGGAGGTTTTATGACACTACTGGGAAGAGTTAAAGAAAAAATGACACACTGGTGTGCAATCCATTCTTTYCCACAGCAAACAATATAGAAAGAAKAAAATTTGAATGGAACTGTTTCTTAGTTCCAYGATTAGATGCATATAATAAACTTGGGGTGAAACTGAGGTCTGGAGAGTTTAAAGGAACCTGTTCCAGCCTAWCTCATCAGCAAAACCAAGAAGAGAATCCAGGTAAAAGCTGCCTCCCACAAGAAAAGGCAGTTTAATAAACAGCTTTAATATTAATGTAAATATTATATATGTGCCAATGAATGTTTCTTTCAAGGCTTCTGAAGAAGGGCTGGCACGGTGCTGAGGCTGTGCCTGGGCACAGCTGCAGCCGAGGCACAGGGCAGGCACTGTGTGCAGCCAGGGTGAGCAGTGGCCCGTGGTGCAGCCCCACTGTGACAGAGAGTCCTTGTCCTCGGCCTCCAGCATCCCACGAGAGAGGGCACAGAGTGCAGAGTGACCCGAGGGTGCCAGAGTGACCCGAGGGTGCCAGAGTGACCCGAGGGTGCCAGGATGGACGGTGGCGGTGGCTCGGTGCCGGCAGAGTGGCCACTGCTGCGCCCAGCCCTGAGCCCTGGCGAGCTGGGCTGCTCCGGTGAGCTTGGCTGGCATGGAGAGCTCTCCTCCCATCAGCAGTCCAGCTCTGTCCTGCAGCAGTTCAAACAGAGAGAGAATTTACATGAGAAATAACATGAGCTCCCAATTTACACGCTGCATGTCAAGAGAGCGGCACAGATGAATTGTGATCTCTGCTGTTTCGCTAAGTCACAGTAGCTCCTCCGTCATCTTTGGAGTAGCCTGTGTCTTTTCCTATTTGGAAGCTATGATAATTTCCAGAGTATTTTTATAATAGTACCCTGGCTCACAACTGCTCCAAAGGGTGGAGAAATGTCTGTGTTTCAGTAGGCCTGAGGTAACTCTCTGTTTTCCCTGAAGCCTTTTACAGTTATCTGATTTTCTGTATCTCTCAGTTTGTGTCCAGGCTCTGAACCAGTGTTTCAGGAGGTTCCAGTGGAGGCGACATGGAGGCCAGGATGTTCAGTCAGTCATGTTTGAGCTGATGCTAAAGGTGACCTTAAACTAGAGGGTTAGCTTTGTAGGGGTCTTTAAGATGAAAGCTCAATCAGAGGCACCTTAAAACTAAGCTTTTTACCTTAAGGGCATCTCTAGGCTAAGCTTTTGTCCTTTTAAATATTTTTGACTGATGCATGTAAAAACTAATAATTGTTTCCTCATACGCTCCAGACAGCCGATTCCTCCATGGGTAACCACAGAAAGTGTGGTCAGGTTTTAGTGAAATAGGCTAGTTAGCAGCTAGAAGGAAGGTGTTGGGAACTGTTTAAAATATGCCTCAAAGCTCCTGATCCCTGAGGCCAGCTTGTAAGTGGGATGGAAGGGTGAAGGGACCAGCTGGCTGGTGGCCAACAGGTTCCTCCACTGTACTCAGGTCACAGAGCAAACCCCAGTCCACATGCTGGAGAGTTCTCACACAAAATTGTTCAACGGGAGTGAACCTAAATTAGCCAATTTTCTGGTTTGGAGACTTTACTTTTACTTTTATGATGACTGTTACACTTACCACCGGCTTGTCAGGTTTGTTCCTGCTGTGTTGACCACAAGTGGGTTTATTTTCCAGGTGGCTCATTCCAATGGTTCCGTCCTCTCGCCTCTCCTCCCCTTGGCTCCGTCCCCTCTGGCTCTGCCATCCCCGGGGATGCTCGGAGCACCCAGACCGGGCTGACCCGCGGGAGGAGCGCTCGTCTTTAACGACAGAAAATGTCCCTGAGGAATTTGTTTATCTAAAATAATTTTAGATTGTGAATGTTCTGTCCTGGCGTTGGAGGATTTTGAAAATTGTTTTTCTTCTCTCCTGGTTTGTGTTGGGATGCTGCTCCCCACACCTCTCCCGTGCTGACCCCATTCTTGTGTGGCCATCGCTCTCTACAGGCTACCTGGAGCTCAGATTTCCTGCAATTTCCCGTGTCAAACAGCTCCAACAAAAGCAGAAGCCGAATTATAAGCACATCTCCAATACTCTGGAGATAATTGCATTCTGTGACTGTATTTTCCTCACTACAGATGGGTTTAGCTGTAGCTTCCCAGCGTTCCCCTGTTGTCTAT
>NW_026623928.1:31258-42692 GCF_030028575.1 Malurus melanocephalus | reverse complement strand
TCTGGTAGCACAGCTGGGTTTATGTTTTGTTAAAGATTGGTCTCCCCTTAGTGTGAGGAAAGCCTAGACGTGCTCAATGTCCTGAGCCATCCTCTATCCTTATCCTGCCAGTGCTGTGTTCTTCCAGCCCCTTTCTATCCTTGTGTGATACTATCATCCTGTCTTTCCTCCTGGAGATTTCCAAAAGTGAGAATCAGTGTAAACAAGCATAAAGAGTGTACAGCACACAGGAGAGAAAGCTTCTCTCAGCGTGGCTGAGGCTGTTCCTGGCAGCTCCTCCTGTTCGTGGCTGCAGAGGAGCCTGGAGAGGGGAATTCAGTTCTCCTGGGAAGCATCGGGAGCCTGGCAGTGCCAGGCACACCCGAGCCTCACACTGGCACTTCACAAAGGAAGTCTATTTTTGTTTTGTGATGAAGCAGGTCCTTCTGTGCCTGGGAGGGGTCAGCAGGACTCAGGGCCCTCCAGGGATGAGGACTCTGAGCAGCCCCCATGTCACCTTTCCCGAGCCACTGTTTGTGCTGGAGACACCCAGAGCAGCCATGGGGGAGGAGGCAGAGCGATGGGTCACACTGAAATGCTGAGTTTCGGGTGTTGACAGAGAATGAATGACTGACCTGGAGTGAAGTGAAGGGCAGAGCCCGGCTCAGGGCTGGAGCTGCTCCAGTTGCTGTCATCAGCCACTCCCTGTGTGTGGCTCTGAGTCACAGAAGAGTAGCATAACTGAGCTGATTTAGGACCATGTATACATTAGAAATGTTGAACAGGATCAGTGTAACACTCCCTGATCCTCTGTAAATGCATAGGTGCTTTGAACACAGACTCAGTTTATGCTGAAAGGTTTCTTTCTTTCGGGGGTTTGTTTTGTGGGATGATCTGGTATAATGTGTTGTGTCATAATGGCAAATGTGGCCCTGAGAGGAGAGGAGAGCAGTGCAGCCTCCCCCTGCCAGCCTCCAGCCCAGGCTGCAAGCACCCAGAGCTCCCACACGGCTCCCCAGGCTGGTTTGGGTCTGGCAGGATGCTCCCATGCCCCTGAGTGCCACAGCTCCATCGCCCATGGCACTGCTGCCATGCCTGTCAGACCTGGGCCAAAGACACCAGAGAGAGTCAGAGTATGTTCTCATGGCTTCTTGTGATCTTCCCAGAAAATACCAGAACAGTTTCATGCTTAGAATATGTTCTGGGTTAGCCAAAGCATGCATGAGCCAGGCTGGCTCTCCAGTGCTTCACTGGGTCCAGGGGTGGTTTGCCAACAGATGGGGATCCTCTGCCAGGGCACCACGGGACAGCCACAGTTATTGGGGCCGGTCCTTTGCCCATCTTGGCTGTTGCTTTATGAAATACCACTCAAAATTGACAAATTCCTGTTAATGTGGAAACAGTCTGCAAATTGATTGCTCCTGACAGGCTCCCTTGGTTCCCCAGCTCTCAGCACTGCAGCAGTGGCTGCATTTTGCTGTATCCCATTTTCGTGCTTTTTTTTTGGTGATTTTGTGTCACCATCCATCCTTCTGACTGTTGTGGAATTTCAGGTAATCCTGCTCAGGTCAGGAGTGCTGCTCTGCCAAACACACAGTTTTGTTTTCTTTGGGGACTTAACTCTGAGCGATTAGCCTTTGTGCTTTCCTTTTTGCAAGGCTGGCCAGGCTCCATCTGTGTGCGCCTCATTCTGCTGCTGCTGGGTGACATCTGAGGACAAATAGAATGATTTGTGTAAGGAAACAATCCCAGCCTCAGGTTCGAATGCTTCAAAACTTACTGTGCAAGACATAGGCAGCCCCATTTTAATTTATACCATGATTTCATTACTTTTTGATGTGGGACATGTTCAATTAACTGAAGGCTGTGAAGTAATTGCAGTTTAGGAAATACAATTCACAGTGACCTGGATGTGTTGGTGTTTTGCTGGTGAATGTATTTTCMAATAAAATCCACCTTTGAGGCCATACAAAATTTTGCATATTAATTGCTAATTGAATAAATGCTGAATAGTCATCCTTGTAAATAATATCCTGGAGTATGTGAGGAAGCATCTGAGTGTCCAGTGTAATTACATTATATGACAGAGTTTGCTTTTTCAGCACACAAACTGATCCCTGTTTCTCTTTTGTTGGTTTTTCTGATCATCAGCTGATGGATTAACAGTTTGCAGATTGTTGATTGTTTAATAGTTTTAAAGGTTTTGGGGCTTTAATTTTTTTTTTAACTGTGGTGTGTGATTGCCATCTTTTCTCTTGTGGAATTGGGTTTTGCCTTTGTCYCGATGATCAATTTTTAAAGCAGTGGAGTGACAGTCCCACCCCACCCTGCCCAGCTCTGTCCCCATGTGGAGCCTGAGGGTTCTGAGTGCTCGGTGGGACAGGGCAAGCAGGGCTGAGGTGAGCAGCCAGCTTAACTGTCCACTCAAATGGGTGTGAGTTCACATGCTCCTGTCCCACAGGGTGACCTGACCTAATGAGAACATTGTGACAGCTGTATTTCCATATGAAATAGTGGAWTTAACAGTGAATTCCACTTCTTCCCCAGCTGAAAAGAAATCAACAGAAAAATCCAWTAAATAAASTACTACCTTTATTTTTGCATTTTGTGCTTACTAAATTTAGTTATTCAGCCTTAGACTTCCTCTCATGTTTCTCCCATGAGCTGTGTCCCAGTGTATTCTGGTATCCTCCTCACCCCCAGAGCACATTTTGTGGCAGCAGCTCCCTTCAGGGCAGGGAGCCGGAGGTGTGGTGGCTGTACCTGGGCTGTTCCTCTGTGTCTGGTGCTGCCAGAGATCTGAATTCATGCCCTGCACTGGTGTTTCACTCGAGATACCAGTGAATGCCTGCCAGGCCTGGCCTTCCAGTGCCCTCTGTGTGGAGTTTGTTACTCCAGGTAAACCCAAACCCAGAGGAGCAGACAGAACACCAGCATGGACAGGTATCACCTGCACACTGCTCACAGGGGTTGTTTGCAAGTGAAAACTTATTCCTTAGTGTAGACTGTGCTCCACTGGTTCAGATGCTCCGATGCTGTAGCATGTGGCCTTAATCTTCAGAAATGGCAAATCCTTTTTACTGTGTAAGTATTTAAGCTAATTATATCTCTGATGTGAAGAGCATGTGACAAACAGTTCRCACTGTGTCCTTTAAAAGACATTGATGTCTCAGATCCTCATGAAATATTCTGTGCCTCATTTCATTCTTGRGGTATTGTATGTGTTCTGCAGTGTATTAACAATAGTGTAATTTGGTAATAAAATAGAGGAAATAAATACGTTATGGCTGGATCATGGGTACAGTAGATTAAGAAATAGCTCATAGCAAGTTCTTCCTGGAAGTACCATGTTTGTGCTGCTGTTGCACAGTTACAACAGCTGTTGCCTTGTAGGAGAGATCTGTGAGCAGGAAGATGCCTGGGCTTTAGAAAAGCCTGGCATTAAATGCTTAGTAAGGAAAGAGTGCATCTGAAGAAAGGGCTGCTAAAATTCAGCAGAAGCTGGTTGGTCTAATTGGAGGCAGGAGAGAAAGCCTTGGGGAGCAGGGCTGGCTGGGTGGCATCACTCATTACTGGCTTGCTGTTAATCATGTACAGCTTGTACCAGCACCTGCAACAACGTGGCAGGGGTCAAGGCCAAGYAGATCAATTTATCATTTGACCTTTGGGAGGCAGAAGTCTTCACCTACTTTGCATTCAATGAACTGATTCTTCCCTTTTCTGTCTCGAGGTCCTGACTCTTGTTCTCCATCATTTGGGAAGAAGAGGGCTGCAGCKTGCCCTCTAAATGCAACATGGCTTCCCAATTTTCTTGATCTTGGTTTAATCCAGTAAATTATTGGTCTTCCACAAGTCATAATAATGAAGGTTCCTATGAGTGGGACTTTATCCCAGATTTGAGTACAGCTTTCCCAGCTTGCTTATGTGACTTTCAGGAGAAAATGTGAAAAACGAATGGACATAGTGCAGTGAATGACAGCCAGCTCTTCTGCTGTGCTGCAGGAGCACAAGGGTAGGACTGCAGAGCACACTGGGGGTACAGTGAGGATATCAATGTGTGTGATGGTTGTAGACATTCCCTGGGGACCACGCAGCAGCCCAGCACTCTGTCTGCAGGTACAGGGGATGGTCCTGCATGAGGTGTTGACCATGAGGGTGCTCTTCCAAAGAGGGGTCACCCTTCACAGCTGCATGGGAATGGCCTTTGTTGTAATGTACATTTCAGGATTAAAAGATGAGCATATTGTTCTAACCCAGAGCAGTAATTAGGAAAATAGATGCAGTGCTCGAGGATGGGAGGGTAAAATAAATGCTGTGAAGGAAGTTCTGTACTGAGCATAAGATTGGAAGTTTGATTCAATTGTTCTTCACACACTGTTTAGATCCCACAGAAACCTAAGCATGGAACTCTTTGACATTTCTAATTGAAGCAAAAATGATTGGAGTGGAAAGTGTCCTGACTCTTCAGGAGATGKTAAAGTATGGAATATGGCAGACACCTGGGGGTTTGAGAAATAGTGACAGCTACAAGCTGACCTTTGGTGAATTTAATCTGCAAATGGATTCCTGCTTAGGACGGCTAATACTTTTRGTTATTGTAAGGACTTGTTCCTGGATTTTAAAAAGCTGAGAATAAATGGATTTCATGATGCAGCTCCTATGCATGTTGCATAATAAACAGGTGGATTCTGAAAGTGTTTAAATTATACACAAYGCTGAAAAACTTTGCAGGACTTATGAATACATAAGTATAATTCATACACAATGGGGGAATAATTTTTGTTACTTAATAAGGGAGAAAGGACTTGGCACCTGTTAAAATGCAAATACACCGAAGATGGAGTCTATWGAAAGGGAAGGGAAAGGTCACTGGCTGTGTTGAAGATATCCATGGGCATTGCAGGGGCTTGTTACTCAGCTGGGCATTGCCTTTGGCCTGGGGTTTGCCAGCTGCAGTCTGATGGGAGGAGGTGAYAAGCAACTGCTTCTTCAAACTCTGTTTTTCTTGTCTGATGTTGCTCTTGCCTCTTACACAGCTGCAGGTGAAGGTATCTTGTAGGCAGAGGGAGCCCAGTTGGTGGGGACAGTGTGGCCACTGCAGGCCGGTGTCACAGCCCAGGCTGGGTCTGTGCCTCTGCTTCCATCAGCAGCTGAGCAGTGGAGAGTGGGGGTCAGAGGGGAACTGCAGCTCAGGTGTGAGTGGGGAGCAGTGCCTGTCYTGTTGCTGCTGCCCAGGGTGCCCATTGCTGCCTGCCTGGGGAGGTCTTGTGCCCTGGCATTGTGCTTGGGTTTTACTTCCAACTTCAGGCACTGGAGTTGAGGGAACTTTCCTCCCATGAGTTTTCTTCTGTGTCTGATGGACTCTCAGCCAGTGCCAAGGCTTCTTCCTGGACTCTACCAAGACACACAATCCTCCCAACAGGCAATTGTTTCTGTTTTGTGTGCACCAGATGATGAGTCCAGAATACAGGTGTCATTTCAGAGATGTGCCCTGAACAGGAAAGCCCTCCCTTCCTCCACAGCCACTGTGCTGATTCTCTTCTCTGGATACCACTGATCCCCCCACCCACATCAAACTCCATGGTCGTAGGTCACTGAGCATCCCTACCCCCTTCCAAGGCGAGACAGGGTGAGCCTGGAGGAGCTCAGGGGCTCACATCGCCTTAGCCCTGCTGGCGTGGCCACCTCTGGGGTTCTCACTGCATCCCCTGGCCCAGGACACCCAGCATTCACACGCTGTGCTTCTGCCAGAAGAGGGGCGGGTGTCAGACCTCGCTGGGATCTTGTGCTCGGGGCAGGCAGGTCAGGGAGCAGCAGCCCGTCTGCCTGAAGGCTGCAGGAGCTTCCCGAGGGATAGGGGTGTCCGCCAGGGGCAGGGGCGCCCCGGGCAGGAAGGAGTAATCCCCCGGCAGGANNGTCCCCGAGGTAGGTGCGTCACCAGGAAAGATAGCATCCCCAGGCGGGAGGGAGCGTCCCCGGGCAGCAGGGAGCATCCCCAGGGCAGGAGCATCCCCAGGGCAGGAGCATCCCCGGGCAGGAGGGAGCGTCCCCAGGGCAGGAGCGTCCCCGGGCAGGAGGGAGCGTCCCCGGGCAGGAGCATCCCCGCGGTGGAGCAGCCCCGAGCAGAAGCATCCCCAGGGCAGGAGCATCCCCAGGCAGGAGCGTCCCCGGGCAGGAGGGAGCGTCCCCGCGGTGGAGCAGCCCCGAGCAGGAGCATCCCCGCGGTGGAGCATCTCCAGGCAGGAGCGTCCCCGGGCAGGAGCATCCCCCGGGCAGGAGCATCGCCGGTGCAGCTGCCTGTCCGAGCAGGACCCTCCTCGGGGCCGGGGCCGGGGCTGCGGCGCTCCGCCCGCCCGCGCGGTGCCGGTCGGTGCCGTATGGGAGGAGCCAGGGCTACCGCCGCCCCTGCGCCCCCCCCGCCGCATTTGGCGGCCGCCGCCGCGGAGCAGGGCGCGGGGGGGGATGATGGATCCGCGGCTGCGGCTGCTGACGCCCCGCGCCCGCCTGCCCGCCGTCAATGGAGGAGGACGCTGAGACCCGTAAGATCAGCAGCAGTTTCCTGCGAGACCACAGCTATGCCACGGAAGGTGAGCCCGGCCCGCAGCCCCCGGCCCGCCCGCAGCAGGTGAGGCCGCCCCGCAGCGGCCCCAGCCCCCGGCCGCATCGCCCCGCATCGCCCCGCAGCGCTCCGCGGCTCTCCGATCCCCGGGGCTGTCCCGGGATCGGCACCTCTGCCCCGGCCCGGGCTGCTCAGCCCCACCGCGGCGGCCTCGGGGGTTCGGTGCGGGCGCGGCGGAGCCGCTCCGGTGACTCAGCAGCGCCGGGTGCTGTGGCCGTGCTCCCCCGGGTGCCGCCGGCCGTGTTTCCCCCGGTGCCAATGGCCGTGCTCCCCCGGGTGCCAATGGCCGTGCTCCCCCGGGTGCCGTGGCCGTGCTCCCCCGGGTGCCGTGGCCGTGCTCCCCCGGGTGCCGTGGCCGTGCTCCCCCGGGTGCCGTGGCCGTGCTCCCCCGGGTGCCGCTGGCCGTGCTCCCCCGGGCCGGACCGGTCCCTCGGCGGAGCGGAGGCGGCGGAGCTGAGCACCGAGAGCCGCCCGCAGCCGCCCCCATCTCCCGGCCCAGCCTCGGTTCCCGCCCTGGTGCGGAGCCCCCAGCCCCGCCGGGAGCCTCCGGGAGCCCCTGCCCCTTCGCGGCTCCGGGAGGAAGGGGAGCTCCCCGCATGCCCTTCCCCACCGGAGCGATGCGGCGGTCGCGGAGCCGGAGGGATGCGGGCGGCGGCCGCGGTTCGCGATTCCTCAGCCCTGAGGGCGTTCGCGGTGCTGCAGGTGGCTGAAGCCGCGGTGTGAGGTGCGGGAATACGGCAATGCTGGTGCAGGTCTCGTCAATGGAATAGTTGTCTCGGGGCTATTTTCACTACAAGTCGCTTTAGGAGGGTATGCGAATCGTGACTGGTGCGTTGCAGATGCGAGATGCCAGGGCTGTTGAACGTGGATAATGTCACAGCCCTGGTAAGGCTCATGGTGCATKTGAAAGTGGTTTCCCATAATGGCTCAAGAGCAGAGAAGACGGTGTGGCCATGTTCTGTTCAGGCATCAGAACGTGAGCTCAGCCTGCACATGATGCTGCAGCCGCCACAAAGGCAGCTCCACCAGCGAGGGGTGAAGGAGGGATGGCGATGGAGCTGCTGTTGCCTCTCCTCTCCTCCCTGGTAGCTGAAGAGCTGTCAACTTTGCATCAGCTCTGTCACAACCTCCCTTTGCTCTCCCACTTCAGGAGGAAACTGCAGCTGCTGTAGAGCAAAACCAAAACCCCCCACCCCTTCTGGTAGCACTGACACCTTCAATGAGGCTTCAAGAACCAGACCCCATACYAGAGTCTGAACAGGCTTATCATGGCTTAATTAGCAGCCAAAGARGCTTTCCCTTACTCTGTCATCCTCATGASACTTAGAGGAAGCCAACATAGGACCAGACTTTGGGAATTCTATGTCACATGGCTAGAGGAGCGTTCGTTTATCTAGTGAGAAATTTTTGGCTTAATATAGTAAAGGAAGCTTTGGATACCTGGTGAGGAACAGAAAATGGTTGTTTTTGTTGCTTGTGTGTAGCTGGAATGCAAGTGCTCAGCATGACAGCCCCCAGATGCTGCAGAGGTGTTGTCCTGGGGCATCCCTGGCTCTGCTGCTCTCTTGGGGATTTGGCACTGTGGGCCTGGGGTCCAGGTGGATTTGCTRTGGGGCCGAGGGCTGGATGAACCCACTGTGGGACTGGGGAGTGGGCACAGCTGCTGTGGGGCTGAGTGTTGGACCTGTGGAGGCCACACCACGCTGACAGGACCTTTCTGCTGAGAGGGGTGGTGTGAGGCAGTGCTTCCAGGAGGGTGCTGTGGCCAGGATGGGGCTGAGCTCCCATTCCTCCAAGTTGTCTGGCTCACATCACCATGTGCTTGCTCTGTGGAAGGATTAATTTGCTGTTGCTGCTTTCTAARAGGCAGCTGTTACAGCCAGCAAATGAGAAATGGGGCTATAGCTGCCTTGTGACCTGCTGAGAACTCAGGTTTCCTTGTTGGGAAGGATGGAGGGTTGAGATGAGCCTGCAGTGATTTCTGCCCATGACACTGGGAAGGTTTGGGATTTTTTTGGGGGGGGGTTTCTGTCTGTAATCTGTGGTTGTATGCTGGCATTTTCAGAAGAACCTTGTGCATCATRCTAGTGAACCATTGCAATCTTTTCCATAGAAATGAAACAGGCAGAGGCATTTGTGCAGTAGATGACTGAATCAGCCCGTGTGAGCCCTGCTGCAGTGGCAGGGGAAGTACAGGAGGGGATTTAATGGCTGTGGGTCAGTTGGGAGCTTTTCTTCACTTTGTGCTGTRTAGSACTCCTGACTCYATGCAGTGGTTCTGCYAGAGGGAGGCTGAGTGCMGATTGAAATGGTAGCTCCTGCTAARGTAAAAAATTTAGATACTCAGTCTTATTTTTTTCTACATGTGGAAGCAGCATATGCCTAAAACAGTATGTTATCTGGTTAAAAATAGAGGAAAGTCCTTCCAAATGCTGTGCAGCAGGTGCAGACTTGCTTTGGAAATGAAGGTGTCTCTGGTGTGTCAGCTGAAGTAATAAGCTGGGTTATGTAATTTGCTTTAGTGAAGTGTTGTTGTCACTTAAATAGGTCTGGTATTTTCATGCAAATGTGGGGTGAGGATGGTGTTTCACAAATGCACATTTGAATGCCTTGTTCTTGTGCAGCTCGGTGTATTGCTGAGAAGAACAGGGCTCTTTGGGTTGCCAGGGAGGTGCTGAGGTGCAGGCACGTTCCAGCCATGTCACAAGGCTCACCAGGCACAGGGAGCAGGGCGAGCAGGTCCAGGGCAATGCCAGCTCAGATCTCAGCTCAGATCTCAGAGCACTGCTGCAGAAGGGCAGATCTCGTGTGAAAAATGTCCAGAAAATATGCTTGATTTGTTCTTGTTTTGTGTAAATCTATCTTCATTGGCAATTCTGCTGAGTGCCCAGCCAAAAGTAGGACAAATTAAGACATTTGAATACAAACAGCCATTGGAGTAGCTTCCACTTTTAGATGTRCTTGCTGGAGATTTGGCCTTTAGAGTCCTTCATGCCCCCTTATCCCAGGCTGGCCCATTTCAGCAGCYAGACCCAAAATGCCTGTCTCTTTGGGCTTCAGGCTGTGGCTGTACCTGTTTTGTGCAGCAGGGCTGTTCACCTGGCACGTCTCTGAGTTGCTGTAGTGTCTCACAGTTGGGTAAATACCTCCAAACAAGAGAGGAATGACATTAATGAGCCTTTCCACAAGCCCTGGCCTGAGCCCTGTGCAGGCTGTGTGCTCAGCAGGTTCAGGGGGGACRGGAGCTCTCACCCCAGTGGGACTGTGCAAATGGAGGTTTGCTGTGTCTGTGCACATCTGCCCTGTTGGAGATATCCTCTGATGATGGAGGGATGCTGAGGGTCCCTCCTGGGCCAGGGGGCTCTGGCAGCAGGGCTGGGTGGGCCAGGGCCAGGCTGGCACTGCCTGTGTCCCTCATCTGTGAGCTCAGTCACGAGTGCAGCCCTTCTCCCCGCAGACACCTGGTGTTGGGATGGAATTCACCTCTGCAGCTCTGTCCTGCTCCCTCCTGATACTGCCAGATGTCTTGGGCTTGGTGTGGAGACCCCACAGGCCTYGGCCCCATAACAGCCATGGCAGAGTCACCCTTTTGCATGAAGATGTGGAGAGATGGAGATATMGCCCTTCCCAGTGGTGTGATGAACCCTTCCCAGGGTGTGATGGGTGCCCTGCACCCGCAGGGAGGCTCTAGGGAGGCACCAGCAGGAGTGTCTGAGATGGGTGTGCATTTTGGAGAGTGTGCTTTGGCCCTTAGCACAGTGCAAATGTCCCGGGCTCAGCAATGGCTGTGGGTGGCACAGGCATGGCACATCCCTGGCTTCCAGCATGGCACTGGGAGGAGGAGCAGTGCTCTCCTCCAGCATGGCCAGCTGGTTCTGCTGTTGGAGAAGGCCCTGGGAGTAGCCACGGCCCTTGGCCATGGTGTGGGGCCGCTGTGGGAGGCTGTCCTGGCACCCCCTGAGGGATGTCCCTGTTTCCCAGTGGCTCTGCCAAGGGACACGGGGCTGACACTGCTGGGGCTGTAGTGGATTCCTGCCTGCTGGGCAGGATGCTCATGACAGCCCTGGGCCACTTCATGGCTGCTCCCTGCACCCTTTCCCTGGCTCTGGCTAATGCCCCTGCAAGTCTTTAATCTCATGTTTCCCAAACTGARTAGGTTTTGCTGTTGAGAAATCTATCACTAAGCCTTGATTTCCTTTTCCTGGTCTAATCTTGTTACTCCTTCTGTAACCCTCTGTCATTCCCATCGTGCCCGTGTCCCTGCCATCGTGATGCAGGAAGGGGCCTTGATGCCAGGGAAGTTTACCTTGAGCTCTCTGTGGTATAGTGATTGCTTTTTAAAAAAATCTGTGTGTAGTCCCCAGGAAAGCACCAAATGAAACATTTCCCAGCGTTGGGTTAGCGCGAGAGCTGTCGGRTATTTGTTGTTGCAAACGATGCAAGTTGCTGTTTGGAGATCATCTGGATTGAGATTTAATTAATCCGTGAACCTTCCTGAAGTTGTTTTATCACATAAGTACTTTGGTTACGAAACACAATCCCATCCTTTCTGCTTTTTATTKATACATATGTGCTGTGTTTAGAGGTCCCCTCCTCTCCTGAGCTGTGCTCCCCCAGATGGGAGGGACCCACAGAAAGGTCTCCCTGTGCCCCACACAGGATGGCTGCAGGAGCAGCTCCACTGTTTGCAGTGCTCTGCGTCAAAGCCGATTTGGGGATACTTTAATCTACAGATTAATGAGAAAATAGATGTGCCTAGGGACTGTGTAATCTAGTGATTACTGAGAGGGCTGGGGGGAGGTAATGATGTGAGTGACCCACCGCAGATGGACAGTA
>NW_026623928.1:27578-29003 GCF_030028575.1 Malurus melanocephalus | reverse complement strand
AAGCACAGACGGGTCAGGAGCCCCACAAAAGGCTGCAGGAGCCTGGACAGCGGGGCAGGGAGAGCAGAGAGTTGCTTCCAGGCAGCTGAATATCCAGAAGGATCCTGCCTCCATGGCAGTGCTGTTCGTCTGCATTGAACAGAACTGTTCTGCAGCCTTTTTATTTCCTTTAAAACCCGTTCCCTTGCTTGCYTGGGTGCCTTGAGTCAGCTGTTCAGCCATGTGCATGGGCCATTTCTTCTAACATCAAGCTAAAGCAGGTCCTGGGAATGGAAGAGTAACCAGAACAGAAACCAGAAACCAAAGGAGCTGATTAATCTCCCATTTTGATCAGCTCTGTCCTGCATTTCAGCTGATTCCCTGGTGTAGTTGTAAAACACAACCATTATCTCAGCTTCCCCAATATGCAAACAAATTGCTGTGATTTTCCTACCCTTGGATTCATCCATATCCATATTCTCTGAACAACAATAAAACATTAACGGAGATAAAGACTGTTATCTCCCTCATGTCTATTTTGTCATTGGAATAACAACTTTAGATGTTAAGAGTGCAGAGATTTATAATGCCAAGCCTGCTCAGCAAAAATAAATCATGTTTCATAGAGTACATTACCATTTATTGCTGCTGTATTATCTGAAGCCAAGAGTGTGTGTTAACCCTATGATAACATCCTCAAAGGGGATTTTAAATAATTTTGTAGTTTAATTTAAAAATTCTGTTGGCTGCCTGGTCTGATCTGCCACTCGTTTTAGTGCRGGGGTATCAAAAGTGGAACTACTCCAAATGCTGATAATGAGCTCCCTGAGATGTGCCACTGTGGGAGAAGCCCTGGACCCCAAAACGGCTTTGGGTTCACCTGTGGTTTCAGTGAAGCTAGCCCAACCCAGCTACACCAACAGGGCTCCCTAAATGTGCTCACTTTCAAGGTTTGGTAGACTTTGGAAGAGCACTGTTTTTTTAACTTTCATCTTGGTATTTTCATTGTTGATAGCTGAGTCCTCATCAGCTGATGGCAGGGGAGATGTGTCTGAGGTGTGGTTTGGCATGTGACAGGAGCTGGTCACAGTCAGAGCCCTTGGGCTCCTGGCTGCCCTCAGCCCACCCTGGCACCCTGGCACTGTCAGGGATGGAGTGAGGCTGTGCCACAGAGCTCATAGTGCCAGCCAGCAGCTCCACAGCGGCGTTCTGTGCCCTGGGTGGCTGTTCTGTGCCCTGTGCTGGTATTGTGGCTGTTCTGTGCCCTGTGCTGGTGTTGTGGCTGTTCTGTGCCCTGGGTGGCTGTTCTGTGCCCTGTGCTGGTGTTGTGGCTGTCCCCTGGCTGGCTGTGCTGGTGTTGTGGCTGTTCTGTGTGGGTGCTGTGGCTGTTCTGTGCCCTGTGCTGGTGTTGTGGCTGTCCCCTGGCTGGCTGTGCTGGTGTTGTGG
>NW_026623928.1:14209-27024 GCF_030028575.1 Malurus melanocephalus | reverse complement strand
GTGGTGCTGCTCTGGCTGCCTTGGCAGAGCTGGGCACAGTGCTTGGGCCCCTCTGGTGTGCTGCTGTGTCACCAGGCAGCCCAGAAATAAACAGTGCAGCCTCAGTGTTGAATTTTGCGGCTTTTCCTTGCATTCCCTTTGTTAGCTCTGCGAGGAGATTGGAGCCTGATGAGCAGCAGCCTCACTGAGAGTGCAGGCATTGACCAAACACCATGTGCAGTGCTCGATGCCCATTCTGCACCGCCTGAAGCAGTGAGCAGCCCTGATGGATTGCTGCCCTTGCAGCCTGAGTCCATTTTTCTGTGCGAGAAGGGCTGAGGTCAGGGAGAGCAGGAGCACCTCCCTTCAGTCTGTGTCACTGGAGCTCAGGCTGATGGTGCCAGATGCTGCCTGGGGTGGGGAGGGCTGGAGCTTGTTCAACACCCGGCTCCTGCCCGTTAAACTGGCACAGGCACACAGTGTGCAACACCARATGTTTGTCCTCGGGTATCTGTGGGAAGAGTGCCACTCTCCCGTGTGGGAGGGGGGCACAAGAGCCCTGTGAAAGGTGTGAGAGCTGCAGTGTCCACATGTGCAGGTGTCAGGCTGTTCAGCCAGCACCAAAACAGGTTTTGCTTCCATGGGTCCCAGTCTGTAGATCCCTGAGGTGCTGTCCTGAACATGGGGTGCCTGGCATTGCCCCTGTCCTGAACACGGGGTGCCTGGCATTGCCCCTCCAGGCACGAGGAGCAGCAGTGACAGCTCACCCACCTCTGCCTGCCTGCACATGGCACACAGACCTGCTGTACCTGGTTCCACTGGAAACCTCTGCATTGCTTGGGGGACACTTGCAGTTTGGAGCAGGAGTTGGGATCTGCTGCTGGAGGTTCGATGTCAGCACAGGTGGAGGTTGCTCCARCCTCAGCTGGCAAGTTGTCCATAGAGCCATGCTTCTCCTGGGATCTGGGGAATGGAAGAGAGAGAATTAGAGAGGCTGTTTYGGAGAGCCCTCCCTCACAATCCCTAAATAAACTTGGCCTTGGTTTCAGCAGGCTGACAGATTCTTAATTATAATAACAGCATGAGCAGTGTTGCTTTGTAACTGATTCCCCACTGAAAATTYCTGGCTAGCAGGAGTGGTGTGCCAGATGTCTGCTTGYGATGCCTCTGCTYKGGAGGAGCCRCTGGGGTGGCACTGTCAGCGGGAGSACACGAGTCCTGCAGGGATCCAGGGGTGCTCGGGATGTTTGCCTGATTCCTTGGAGAAGCCAGAGTCCCCTCAGAATCCTCTCAAGTGTCTCTGCAGCAGTTTTCTTTCCCAGTCACTCTGTTAGAAGGCACCAGAGCCAACAGGACATGCAGGTCCTGAGCAGTGCCAAACTGCTGACTTTGACCGTGGTGTCTCTGCAGCCTGGCCTGAGGTGAGGGCTCTGCTCTGCTCTGCTCTGGGGGTTCGTGCAGCCCCAAACCCTGCGTGATTTCTGTCTGTAGATGATGGCTGCAGTCCTGCAGCCAAGGGCCCTGCCCGCCCCTGGTGATGCTCCTGAGTCCCAGGAGCTTTTCTGGTTTCCTCAGCAGTGCTGGGAGCTGTGAGCTGTGCTGTGCCCTTTGTGTTGGGTGAGAGCAGCCCAGGGGATGGGTGGAGGGCTGGAGGCTCAGTCACTGTGGGGAACCTCGGGACTGTCACTGTCAGGGTSTTGTGACGATGGAGCAAACCCTGTGCTGCTGGGCTGTCATGCTCTGGCACCGGGGAGGATCTGATGGAACCTGTAGAGCTCAGTCTGAGCTCAGTCTGAGCCACCCTGCAGCAGAACATTTTGGCTGTGGATCCTGTTTCATACTGTCACTTGGCACCTTGATGTGATTTTTGCATTAGGAGCCCTGCAAATGCAGCAGAGGTGTTRCTGATGGAGCACCTGCAGCTATGCAGGATATTCAGCTCTTTTCAGCAGTGGAAGTAATCAAGCAGTAATTCAAGCAGAAAAACATGGTGATGAGGACAAAGCCAGAGCTCAGTACCTGTGGCACTAACTGCTCAAGTCCAGCCACGATTGTGCTGATGATGCTGTGCAGAGATTCCGTGTTAGCTGGGGCTGTTTCTGGTGTCASTGGAGCCAGATCCATGTTTCCTGTGGATCTGGAGATGGTCAGAGTTCCCTTCCCCATTGTTGCAGTGCCCATCAGTGGCAGCAGTTTGTCCTGACAGGATGGTGTGGAGGGCAGCCTGGGTCCGGTGCCTGGGAATTCCATCTGGATGTAGAATCAAAGGGAGAAGAGTAGCCCTTGGTTCTCATCTGGCACACCTTCACTAGCAGGTCCCAMAGCAGTTCATAAACAAGATCTTACAGATGTATTTGCTGATTCTTGCCCATTAGTGCACTGCCAGGATGGGCAYGGATCTTGCTTTAAAGCTGAAGTCTGCAGTGTTACCTCATCTGCACGGGGCTCTGGGGACGACTCTGAAGTCTTGTAGATTTGGACATTTGATCTAATGTAAGAACTTTCTAATTAGGATGTTTATGAGTTAATCACATGTGGCACTTAATTTGCTTCCTGCTGCAAGCCTGGGATGTGTGTGAGGATGTGGGGAAGTGGATCATGCTTTTTTTGGCTTTGTGTCACCCTAATGCATTATCTCCATCTGGTTATCYCCTCCCTCCTCGTGTCCCTCAGCTGGAAGTAAATGTGTACCAGTGGCTATTAATAGMTGAATCCTGCAACAGTCTGTTCTTGCAGATGGGATTCTCAGCTTCTGAAGCTTAAAACTCATTACAAATAAAGCAATACGCTGTGTGGTCCTTAATACAATTAGCCTTGCTCTAAGTTAGGCTCTTGGGGCCAAATGCTGCTGTTGGTTTCCATGTGAAGGTGCCTGGGAGTGTCCTGGCCTGYMGATCCCAAATGGCACATCCCCTCGYCCTGGCTGGTTATGGACACAGTTAAATAATGTGTGGGATCCACAGGGGATTTGGAGTCCTGTTCTTAGAGGCTTTGTTTCTTTAACTAAGAGAGCTCTGCTTTCTCTTGAAAAAGGAACCTGCAGGGCTGTTTTTAGATTCATTTTACTGCTCCTTGTGCTTTCTGGAGGGATTTAGCTCCACAGGGATGCTGGAAGTGTCTGTCCACATCAGGCCAGGTGTCTTCCCCTGTCCCAGCATTTGCTGGGGATGAGCAAAGCATCTTTCCCGATTTCTTTGGTGTGTTTATAGACTGTGGCTTGGCCTTGGGGAGTGACCACAGCAGTGGCAACTCTTCTGTCCAAATAGGGGCACTGCAGCACCAGCTCTGCTTTGCAGTGTGTTGTCCCACAGTGATGGTGTCCCCAGACTGAGGAATATGTTGTTTTCACTTTCCTGGCTGGAAATAATTTTTCTGGCTCCAAGAAGGAGCCATGCCCTGGTTTGAGGCATCACTGTACAGCTGAATTCCAGACTTGGGAGGTGCTCGGTTCTTGATCTTCTGAGAGCTGCTGCCTCACCAAACCTCTTTCTTTCCTTGCCATCTGTTTCTGACAATTTGTGAAGTTATTGATAAAGCAGTGAAATCAGTGGACTAGGGTTTGCCAGAAAAAGGCATTTTCCTCTGCATATGCAGTCTCATGCCTTCAAATTAAACCAACCCCCTGTAAAACCTGTGTGTCAGGGCAGTGGCTGTTGGGTTGGTCTTGTGGCTCGTGGGTCCAGCGGTCCCCTCTCAGTGCACATGCAGGCCTGGGCAGATGTGTGGGTGGGAATGAGCAGTAGAAAAATCCACCCTGATATGATCCGTGCGAGTTCTCCCCCGTGGGTGCTCAGTGCACACAGCAGAATTTGTAGCACTGTGCTGCTGCCCCTCATCTGTGACAGCAGCGTGGCCTTTGTTAGTCCTTGCCAATGCTCTTTGGAGATTGCAAGGCTATTTTAGGTATATTTAATTACTTTTTTCCTTGCTTAGTGAATAGCTGCAGTTATTWACATGCAGTGGAAAGGGTTACAGGGGATGGGAAGTATGCAAGGCATACTTTTGTCCTGTCCTCCAAAAGACAGAGAAAACAATACATTTATCAGCAAATGCAGTTTTCTGACTAGCAGAGTTTACAAGCAGTTTACTGTGTGTGTTTCCTTTACTTTTCAAAAGCCWTTGATTTTTGCAGTGTTGCAATTAGAAAACAAGAAGCCTATAACCTGATGTATTCCTGTGTTTTACARTGGAGTTTCAGTCTCCTGCTGTCTTTTTATTGGTTTCTCCCTTCTCAGCCCTGCTGAATGTTGCTTTAGTCAGCATGTTGTAATTGGCCTGTGGACATCCCGGTCTGGCTGGTGTCACTTGAAACCCGAACAGCTTTGCAACAATTCCACTGTTCCTGGGCAGGAGCAAAGGTGCCCAGAGCTCCTACTGCATCTGTATTGACTGGGAGCACTTGGCTAATCGCTTCCTGTAATTAAATTCTTCACTAAGAATAAAGTTAATCTTCTCAGMGCATATAAAACCTGACCTGCAGCCTGAGCAGGCAGAAACTCTGTTGTTTATAGGCACCTTTATCCGAGTGTAAAGGGTCTGTTCCCGAAGCAGAAGCAATTAGGATAATTAGATATTCCTTGCCCTGAGTCAGGGATATATGATAATAAACTGTAAGTGCCATGGTAGCTTTCTGCCTGAGGTTTCGTAGATTTTTGAGGTCGGAAGGGACTGTTTTGCCTGTTCTCTTGACTGTGATAAGACACCACTGCTCAGCCCTGTGTGTCTCATGGGATCACCAGTTCTGCTCGTCAGGGTGCTGGGCCTGGCTGGGGCTTTGCTGGGTTTTCAAGTTTTTTAGATTGACATTTGCTCAGTCTGATGGTGCTCAATAAGTTCRGCAGAGAGAAATGGAGGAGACTTTCCCCAACTCTTTTTCTCTTTGTTTACATAAACACATTAATAAACTAATTGCCCAAATCCTTGCTGGCTGGCAGAAGCATTAAGCTTGCTATGGGCAGCTGACTTGAACCATATGCTTTGGTTCCAAGGCTTCTTTGGGATTTTAGAAGAGGTTCAAAAAGTGCCTGTTTGCATCATCTTGAAACATTAATATTCCACGCACAAATAGTTTTGTATAATTTATTACTCTCACTGTAGCTTTGCTCTTACTCCTAAGTTCAACTTCAAAGTACAGCATCCTCACTCCTGATTATCTATGTACAACAAAACAAAACAACATTAAGTRCCATGCAGGCATTGCTGTGTTTCACTGGATGGAGAAACTCAGACTTCTGTAGCCATAGCATTTCTTGTTCAGAAATTCAGAAGGAAGATAACCTTTCTAGCAGCCTTTCCTGGAGCACAGACTGATCAAAATCAGGTGCTTATGGAGAAAAAATATGTGGCACCTGTAGGATGCCAGGTACTTGCCATCAGCTGTTTAATTTGGACAATTATGTACATTTGTCAGTTCCACTTTTATTCAGTGTGAAACCCGCTTGCCAGTTCTCACACACGGGTTCAGTTCAGCAATATTTCATCCTCAAACAGTATCAAGGGTATCTGATATGACAGGGCTGTAATTGACTCCCTCAATTTATTTTGTGATACCCAAGATCTTTGCAACAAATATTGTATCTGAAATCAGAACTGTGGGTGAAATGTGCAGCAGTGGCCAGAGAGATGAGTGTTGGGGAGAGCCCGAAAGCAGAGCCCTGGTGTGCTTTAGGGTCAAAGCTGCTGAGCCCGTTGGGTTCCCCTGTGTGAGCTGAGCTCCTGCCCATCAGCTCTGCCCCAGCTTTGGCTGTCATGTAGAGCACTGGGCGTTCTCTCACAGTCTGCATTCCTCCCATCATTGTGCAGATTTGGTACCAGGACGGTGTCAGCCACTTCRTTAGACAGGGGCTGAGTAAATCGGTGTGCATGGATCATTGAGCCTCTTTGGTGTAAAACAAATGGCCTGTGGTCAGTTAATCATATAAAGAAACATCTCCCAGACCTAATGGCATTATTCATGAGTACTAAATCCTCTTGCAGTTTCACGAACAAAACATCTGTTAAAATATGGGGAAATTGCRGTCTGGAACAGTGGTTAGAGATGTGGCTGCCACATACTGGGGGGCAAAATAAGCAAAAGCATTTATTTTCCTTGCAAAGGTCTCATCTCTCCCCATCTGAACCTCCCTCTGCCATCAGCTCACAGGTGCCCATGTGCTGTGTGTGCCCAGCCTTGGTGCTGCTGTGGGAGTCTGTGATGGGCAGCACGTGCCCGGGGCTGTGCTCCAGACTGTCCCTGGCCATGGCTGGTGGCTGCAGAGCCTTTGGTCCCCTGGTGTCACAGCAGCTGGAGAGCTCCTGGCACCAACGAGGGCTGGTGACAGCTTGGGGTGGCCCTGGGTGGTCTGGTACCTCTTGGCATTGTCCCTTTGTGTGATGGGGCCATCGTGGTACCGATAAATTGCCTTTGTTTCCTGCCCTYRATTCTCCTGCTGGAAGGGGAATGGGTGTGCTGGAGGGTCACCTGTTCTGATGGTGTCTGCCCAAATCTGTCCACCCTCTGCTTCAGTGCCATCCCCACTGCTCTTGGTGCAGGCCAGACAAGTGGGAGCAGTAGAAAGTCACAGATTCTCTGTTCTGTTCTCATCCAGATGTAGCTGATTCTGTGTTCRCTGGCTCTGAGGTGGCTCCCAGCCRTGTGAAGCTGAGCTCTCCTGGCCATGTCCAGAGGGGCAGCTGCCTTCCCATGGCACCTCTCTGCTTGGCTGTGCTCCCTGAACACCCATTCCTTCTGCTGAAGGCCTGTGATTGATGTCTGTTGCTTTTCCATCATGATTTCAAACAAGCTCCCTAAATGTGGTGTCCCCATTTACAGTTCATGGTTCAAGAAAGTGGCTCTTATGTCTTGCCAGCCCTCAGTACGTTCACTTGTTAAATTATGCACATGCTAATGAAGTGTGAAAATCAGCCACATAACAACTCTCTAATCGCGTAATGTCCCCAGAGCATTGTGGCTTTATTATTATTATTATTATTTTATGATTTGTGACCCATTCTGAATTATGTTTTTGCAGGCCGTTCTTCCAACAACTGGGATTAATTAGTATTTTCACTTTTCCCCTTTCTGAACGAAGCCCAAATGTGCTTGCAGCCCACAGTGCAGTTTGTTTTCCATTTTGAATTAAATAATGCCTCGATTTCCATCAGAGTGCAGAGCAGCTCGCCAGCAGAGCTGTTAAAATCCACACGCTTACCCCTGGTGCACACCTGGGCACATGGCAGAGTGCGCTGCAGTGCTCTTGCTGTGATGGTTGTTTTGGGAAGTGATGCTGTTTCTCGTCCCCCACCAGGACAGTGTTCCCATCCCTGGGATGAGGCACTGCTCACGTGCAGTGGCAGTGGCAGCCAMCAGACCTGTCCCAAGCACTGCTCTGGAATACCATGGCATTGGTTGGTTCCCAGCTGTCCCTTCCCTGCCGTGGTGGAAGGCACAGGAATAAGGCTGATGCCAGCTGTGCCTGTGCCAAGGGGATGCTGCATGGACAGCGTGTCACTTTTGTGGAACTGCTGCTCCACCTGCCTGGCACGAGCCAGTGCCAAATGCAGGGTTTGGACAGTGCCTCGTGCCCCCCGGGGTGGTGTGGGCAGATGTTCATGGTGCTGGCCCCTGTTGTAGCACAGGTTGTCCCAAATCCTTCAGCGTTCCAGGACGTGCAGAGGCTCAGTGGGGCTGGCAGGGAGTGACACTCGAGTCACTGGAGGTCGGTGATGCTGCGTTTGGGTGGRGAACTCTGAGCTAAAGCTGTGTGTGACTGAGGTGGCTGAGATCTTCTCCACTGCCTTAAACAGTGTCATTCACTGCTGGGTGAACCTCAGCAGGCAGGAGCACAAGAGGGGAGCCCAGTGCCTTGTCTTGGGATGATATCAGATATCAGGCAGGTCATGGACAGTGTGTAGAAGCAGTGTTACCAATGTCAGATAACATCCCATAACCTGTGTTCTCACTGATAACACCAGGAGGAATAGAGAGCAAGTACCCAGCTCTCATCTTCATTTTCAGAAGATGRTCTTTAAGAGTATATACTCTTATAAGTATACTTATACTGTCATAGAGAATAAACTCTGAGAGAGTTTATCGCTGCAGCTTTTCCGTGGAGGTTGTTGGGTGCTGCACAGTTACATCTGTTGCGTGTTGACTGTGTGTGCTGCAGACATGCTCACTAACCCTTGTCCTGCTGCATCCGAGCCATTCTCACACTCACCCCACTCTGCACATGTCAGTAATGGCCTTGTATTCAGGGTTTTATATCTTGGTGTCACACATTCGCCTGGGATTAAGGCAGAGTCACAATCACCACTCACCAAAGCTTGTTCCAAGTGCTGACTGTGTCCTTTGCCTGRTGCTGTGCCCCCGTTCCCCGTGGACATGGCACTGGGTGAGCAATCCCGTGGGGCAGAATCACTCACAGCCTGTGGTAGCAGATTGATGGATTTGTAGCAGAGTCACAAAGCACTCAGGTAGAACCTTGGTGTCCTGAGCACTCTGTGTTTGTTTGTTTGTTTGGGGGTGTTGTGTTGTTATGGAGCTCTGGCACAACCACTGCCATGGCAAGACAAAGCTCACCTGGCTCTGGTGTGCAGGAGATGGTTCTGTACTCATCTCTGCATTTGCTACTGGTTTASAATAGACTGTAACTTTTCCATCCATTCTGCCTGCCTTTGGTGTGTTGCTGTGTAAATGGTAAGATCTTGCTGGGAGTAGCYAGGTTCAGCTCCAGCTCCAGTCCCTGCACTGTGGTGGATGAACAATGTCAGGATTATCTCAGCCCAAGAGTTTTGGCAAAAATATCTTGCACTGATCCTACCTGGGGAAGCAGCACGTTTAGCTCCAGTAATACAGCCCCCACACCAGAAAAAAGAACTCCCAGCAAAGGCTTTTAATTCCCTGTCAGAATCAACTTAATTAAATCCCATCTGACTGGAAGAGGGTTTTCACTGGATCCAGTGAATATCCACGCTTCCATTTGAAAGCTTCTAACATCCCAGAGTTTATTCCCTCTATCAAGCAAAGTTTTTGTTTTCACTAAAGATATATATATATATATATATATATATATGAAATTTCTGATTTTTCAAGCAGAAATATTTGTTATTTACACTTGCAATTTATAAACAAGTGGTTTTCACTCTGTTATTTCCCAGCAGGAGGCAGGAATTCTGTCCTGCCCACACAGACCTTGGGCCTTCCCTCGGGACTGGTGACATTTGGGTGATTTCCACACCCCAGGTGGCAAAACCTGTGAAGTTCAAAGACAGGCTCATTTAGAGCTGCAATCTGCTCCCTCAAGCTGCTGCACAAATCRCTTTTAAGCAATTCATTTCAGTGGCTCAGGACGTCATTTAATGAACCCAACACTAAATTGAAAGAAAGAAAGTTTAATTAAAATACTGCAAGGGAAATGTCTTAAGACAAACTCTTCCAGGAGCAGATTTAAACTGATGGCACAGACATCCCTCTTCCACGGGAAGGAATGTTAAAGTAGGCAAAAATTATAGTTTGTTATGAGTTTTAGAGGGAGCAGATAAAGTATGTGTTGTGTCCTGGCCTCATGCAGGGGCTCTGGGTCACCAGGAGCTCTTTGAGGGGTTTGGGAGGGGTTTGTGAGGGGTTTGTGAGGGGTTTGGGAGGAAATATCCCTCAGTGCTTTGGATGGCACTGCCTGCCCCAATCCCACTGTGCTGCTGTCTTACTCAGTACAGCTCCAGATGTTGGATTAAGCCATCTTTAGCTGATTAAATTCWAATCTATGCAACAAATGCCAGGAACTGTCTGCACATAGTGTTAGTGTGTTTGCTTTCACAAAGAATTGGAGCATTAAGAGCATTCTTTCAAACACCACCASTCTGATGGGCATATCCTGTATGGGTGCTTGCTGTGGAGAGGTAGATCATGGCAGAGGAGGGTCAGCTTCCCCCTGCAGCAGGTGCTCATATTCCAATAGACACATTGGCCTTTGCCTCCTCCCTCTCCCRTCGTGTCTCACTGCTGACCCACCTGTAGCAGCTGATTCAGTCACACTGTGCCAGGTTTGCCCATGGGCACACTTCACTTGAGTCTCCATGTGAGCAGTGTGTTTTGTGATCCTTTATGGAATGGGTGTCTGCAGGCGGTGCCTGTTACGGAGATGTCAGTGCCAGTGTCTGGGAGAGGCTCCTGCCATGGTAGGTGCCTGTTGTGCCATGGTAGGTGCCTGTTGTGCCATGGTAGGTGCCTGTTGTGCCATGGTAGGTGCCTGTTGTGCCCAGGTGGGTGCCTGTTGTGCCCAGGTGGGTGCCTGTTGTGCAATGGTGGGTGCCTGTTGTGCCATGGTAGGTGCATGCTGTGCCATGGTGGGTGCAGGTTGTGCCATGGTAGGTGCCTGTTGTGCCATGGTGGGTGCATGCTGTGCCATGGTGGGTGCCTGTTGTGCCATGGTGGGTGCATGCTGTGCCATGGTGGGTGCATGCTGTGCCATGGTAGGTGCCTGTTGTGCCATGGTGGGTGCCTATTGTGCCATGGTGGGTGCCTGTTGTGCAATGGTGGGTGCATGCTGTGCCATCCACGTTCAGCTGAGGGGCTTATTCCAGGGCACCAAACTGGAATAATGTGACAGAGAATGACATCAGAGCAAAATGGTGACAAAATTTGGTTGTAAGTTGAAAATAGCTGCTCTACGWGAGAGCAAAGCTTGCTGCTTCTGAATTTTATTTGCTTAGCTGACACTTGGGTACTTCTAATTAAAAATGTTGAAGTTTTTGCTGATCAGCTAACAGATGGCTGCAGCAAGATGACCAGAAAGACAGACTGCATGGCACATGAAGTGTTGGAAAGGATCCATCCTGGTGTCTGCACACCAACCCTTCATCCGTAAGAGTATCTAATGTGGGGAGTGCACGTCCGAGAGTTTCCTGGGTTTGCAGGGCARCATCCCCAGGACACGTGTGCCTGCTGAGCTGAGGGTCAGATGTGGTGCTGCAGTGTCCACCACAGTGGTACCTTTTGAAAAAAACAGCTTTTGTGCTCCTGCTGGAGATAAAGATCTTGTAAATACAAAGAGCTCTGTGAGTTTCTGCTTCCTATGTCAGCTGTTCAGGTTTCAGCAACCAGTGATGTCCCTGGAAATCACAGGTTTTTGGAAGTTATTTTGGAACCAGGCCACTTTTTGTGTTGCTTATCCTTTTACACCCAGAAGTGCATGAGAAGTGTCCAGACAGTCCTGTAGCAGAAATCCTTGGAGTTTTTAAAGGTTTTACTGTGGCAAGGGTAGAGGACTTGACCAATGCTCAGCTGCTTTTCACAAAGTCTCATTTATTTTAAGGGTATCTTTTGCAGATGGACTTGGATTTCCCATCACTGTCCCTAAGCCCAAATCAGCCATATTGAGGAGGCTGTGTCTGCTGTGCTGTTAAGCCTCTTGGCAAAGGGATTGCAGTGTAAATTCTGCAGTGAGCTGAGGTGCAGAGCAGTGGGATGAGTGGCCTGGAATGCTCTGGCAGTGTGAGCCAACTCTGCAGCACAGCTCGGGCAGTGTGTGTGAGCAGCAGAGCACAGGGCTGGGGAGACATGGGCTATGGGCACAGAGCACATGGCACAAGGCACTGGGCACAGGGCACAGAGCACAGGGCACAGGCACAGGCACAGGCACAGGGCTGGGGGAGACACAGGGCACAGGACTGAGGAGACACAGTGGGCACAGAGCACAGGGCACAGGGCTGGGGCTGTGTTTTCACCCTCTGCCCAGATCTGGGGCTGTGTTTTCTCCCTCTGCCCCGTGGGGCTGCTCTGGGTCTCTTGGCAGCAGGGTGCTCCCAGCACCCTGGAGCAGCTGTTGGTTTTTCTCATGAAGTGAGTGTTATTTGCACTAGTAGAGACATTCRTGGGTCCCATGCTAATTGTCTTGATTTATGCGCTGTTCTGCCTCCACAGGTGTGATGTGGAACAGCTCAATAAGGTGTTCATAGCCTGACCAATTAAAAATTGACATTAATCCAAGAGCTAATGAGTTGTGCATCTCTGCAGGGTTTTGTGTTGTGTGGAAATCCAGCAGCAATGAGGGCTGGTGGGCAGGCAGGGCTGCTGGGTCAGGCCAGGGCCAAAGGCAGCTCAGATGCTCTGCCTCACTCTGTTCACCTCCTCAGATGGGCTGAGTTGTGGCTCTGCCTGAGAGCTGCCCTTCACTTTCTTTTCTGTTTTATTGTTCTGTTCCTGTTGATGACCCARCCATCGCTTCCCGAGGCTGCATGGTCTCTGGGCTCTGGAGGAAGTGCTGCCCACTCCTCCTCTGTCCTTGCCCACTCCTCCTCTGTGCTTGCCCTGGGCACCTGGAGCCGTGAGAGCCACTGCTCCTCACGAGTCTCTGTGCCAAACTCTTCATGCTGTTACTTCCTCCTGAGCTCTCCTTTCCAGCAGTTCCAGTAAATGACACCTGGCCAGGAGGGTGGAGAGATGTGAATTCACATTCTTGCACAGTGGMACTTTGAGATGATGGGTGCTGTGGTGGGGATGCTGCAGCAGCACGGGGGGTGCTGCCAGATGGGAGTTTCTCTCGTCTAGGTCAGTAGCATGAAATTATTCTTTGCTGTGACAAGGGCAGAGAAATTTGGAATGTGCCAGTATTTTTAGCACTTAAATCTAGGAGAGTTATTCCATTTTGGGGAAGAGGAGCAGCTGCTGCTAGCTGTGCAGCATCACTCGTGGCGACAGGAGCGGCACCCGGACAGCAGAGCTGAGCCGTGGGTCTGGCCCTGCTGGAGCTGTGGATCCATCCCATCCCTGCAGGAAAGCTGTGGATCCATCCCATCCCTGCAGGAAAGCTGTGGATCCATCCCAATTCCTGCAGGAAAGCTGTGGATCCATCCCA
>NW_026623928.1:9904-12358 GCF_030028575.1 Malurus melanocephalus | reverse complement strand
GTGCTTCCTTCATCCACCTGAGTGGTTTCAGATACAGATTTTGTTGTGCATGACCAGCACCTGTGGGATGTGGTCCTGTTGGTGTCCCATTTGTGTTTTTCCTCTTGGCCAGCAGCAGTCAGGGGTGGATCCTGTGCCTGCCTTGGATCCCAGTGCTCCCAGTGGATCCCATCTCTTGGCAAAGCCCTGCAGCCCCCACTGCTCAGGGGTCTAACGGGGGAGGAGGGATGGGGCTGTGGTGAGTTATTATCCCACACTTATCAGCATTAAACTGGATTTGGCAACTCATAGCCTGGGATTTGAATTATCCAAATCCTTCCTTTGGCAGCCTGGTTTGCTGTTATTTATGGTGCTTCCCAGTTTGTTATCATCTGCATTTCGAGGCTTTGTGTGTGGTGCTGTCCCCCCGAGTGATCTGTACAGATAACAAAGAGAGCAGGGTGTCTGCAGCACTGAGCCCCTCACAGCCTTCCTGGGTTAGTGGTGGCCTTGGCAGTGCTGGGGGAATGGTTGGATTTGATTTTAGAGGGCTTTTCCCAACTATATCCTCTAAAGCTGAATAAGGCTGTGATTTGGTGCAGTCACAGACCTGGTTCTGCCTTCCCACCCCAAAGGAGCCCTGTTCCCCAGAAAGCAGAGGGAGGGTGGGGGTGAGCCCAGGGCTGTCCCTGCCCCGTGCAGTGGCTGTCCTGCTGTCACAGGGGTGTTGTCCTGTGTGAACTGGGGCCATGTGCTCCTGGCACCATTGTTGGCACGTGTGGTGTCCCATGGGCTCCCTGCCAGGACAGAGCCACTCTGTGTGGAGCTGCTGCTGAAGCTGTGGCAGATGGGATGTGCCAGGAGCAGGGATGAGGTGCTGGAATGCTCTGGAAGGGAAGGATGCCATGCCTGGGGGGCTCCAGGAGCAGGGATGAGGTGCTGGAATGCTCTGGAAGGGAAGGATGCCATGCCTGGGAGGCTCCAGGAGCAGGGATGTGACTCTGCCCTGGTGAGAAGGAGAGGGGTGTCGGTGTGGGCAGCTCCCTCTCCACATCGAGCTGCTCTGGATCCGGGTCCAGCACCGACTGTATCTTCCCTGGGTTATCTTCTTTCTTTTTAATGACAGATTGATTCCCCTTCCTGGCGAGAGAGCGTGCCTTCTTCCACACTGGGTGAGGGGGAGGGGGGTGTGTGGTAAATTTCCCATTTTTCTGATAAAACTGTATCGTTACAGCGGAAATCAAATCCCATCTTCGATATTTTTAGCATGAGAGTGTGAAGGCACAGTGATGCCGAGGGAAGGGAGGATGGGAGGGGAGGGAGGACGATGGGCTGAGTCTCCATGGAAACTGTTTGCTTTAAATTCCCGCATTGGGGCACTGAGCATGTAGGAGGTGATGAAGGAAATGAAAAGCAAAAAAAAGAGGGAAGGTTTTTTCCTTTCTGTTGTCACAAAACTGCTGGAGGAACCTTAGGAGAAATGGGCATAAATTATTGATCACCTGAGCACGAATCTATGTGCATTTTCATTAATAACCCCCTGTCATGTCTCTCGAGGGCAGAAGGTGGGTGTGCAGCAGCCATGAGTGACCTTTTTGTGCTATTTTGAGCCCAGGTTTGTTCAGAGACACTTTGGGCAGAGCTGGTGCTGCTTTGTGCTCCTGAACTGCCCCTTCCATCGACTGCCCCTGTTCCCCTCTGGGTGCTGTCCTGTGCYGTGCCAGGCTGCTCCTACTGACAGCAGGGAAAAGAGCCAGAGCCAGGACCAGCAGTGCTGCGATTGGGGCTTCTGTCAGCTGGGGTGCATTTGGGCTCGGGTTGGATGCTCCTGCTTAGAAGAGATTTTGTAATATTTAGGGCGTTTTTTTAACATATGAAAGGTGTTGTCAGCCAGGCTGTGTTGTTATCCTGGTCTGAAGTCCTGGTGTGAGCAAACAGAAGGTGTGGGGGGATCTGTGGATCTGAAAACCCTTCCCCTTTGGGTGCAGTGGAAATGGTGGCAGAAGGGCTCTGTGGTGCCCATCCCTGGTGTTTCAGAGCACAGCCCTGCTCACATGGTGATGCGTTAGATCATGTCTGAAAAATGTCTCACTGCAGCACACAAAGTTATTTTTAATTCATTGAAAAGGGAATAACCTAAAACTRGCAGCTGGTGATGGAGAGGAGTAAATAGGGCAAAACAGGTACATTTTCAGACATGATCTAACACAAGTGGATCAAGTGTTGTTTTGGGGAGCCCATGGCTGTGTGAGGGGCTCTGAGGTGCCTTTTCTGGGTGATGCTGCAGCATGGGGTGTGTGTTTTGTGGATGCTGTCTGGGCTGGCAGCCTGGAACACAAACCCTCAGTGGTGCTCCCAGCAGCTCCAGCAGCCTGGCCCATTGTTGCATTTTGTCTTTTCTCATCTGCTGAGGWAACTTTCTGGTCTGTGTCTGAGGGATTAAACCTGTGGGAGGGACAGGGGACAGTTGGGGTT
>NW_026623928.1:0-9741 GCF_030028575.1 Malurus melanocephalus | reverse complement strand
TGGCCCAGTGCCGTTCATCACAGGATCCACGCTGCCCCAGTGCAGTCATTGCTCCAGTCCCCAATGCTGCTGCAGTGTGCCTCCCCAGGCAGTGGGKGAGCACCAGTTGGGCAGTAATTGCTGTGGAATTAACCTCTGACATTCTTCTAAAAATAGGCCAAATAAATCCAATCATTAGCAGCTCCGCCTGCGCTGCCTCAMGGGTAAACAGTGCAGATTAAAGCGTTTGCAGTTACAGGTCCCTGCTGTCCCCTGGCACTGAGCACARCCCTGGACATGGGACCCTCTTTGTGGGGCAGGGAGTGCTGTCAGGGCAGTGCTTTTCAGCTGCTGGAGGGAGCACCACTGCTCCCTCACTTGAACTGACCTCGGTGGTGATGGGAGAGTCAGCAATGGGCAGAGGAGAGCGGTGCTGTGGATGGGGTGTCTTGGTTTGAAAAAGCCACAGCATGGGGTCATCTGAGGTCAGTGCTGGGGCTCAGACCATGCAGGGCACCGGGAGCACARGGCAGGKCTGGGCACACAACAGCATCATCCCRAAATACYGGCTCCATTTAGGGTTAGAGGCAAACAGTGATTTATGGGATGCCACAGAGCACTGCTGAGGCTGTGGCTGTACAGGGAATGGCGCTTTCTGGATGCCATGCTGCAGTTATTTAAATTGTCTTTGTCTTTTCTTTCCCAGCTGACATCATCTCCACAGTTGAGTTCAACCACACTGGAGAGTTRCTGGCGACAGGGGACAAAGGGGGCCGGGTTGTAATATTTCAACGTGAGCAGGAGGTAAGTGCCAGTGAATACAAAATACCCATTTKATCCTTTTAAGTGAAGCATCCTGCTGTTTCCTAATCCGCCTGTGTCACTCCTCAGCTCAGGGCTCTSCTGGTGTTTGTTTGGAGCTGAAAAGCAACTATTAACATCAGAAGGGCCAGATTTCCTCTTGCCAAACMCCTTCCAAACTTTGCATTTCCTCATTCTCCTGCTCCAGGTGTAACAGGGACCAAGCAGCACATCTGAGTGCCAGTRTCAGAGCTGACATCACCCCAAGAACCCCTCATACCACCAAAATTCAGGAAAGTGTAGATGGATGTAACAATTACGTTTCCCTTCCAAAACTTTGCCCAGGAATTGTTRGCAAATGCTTTGTTGGAAGCTGGAGGCTGTGCCTGTCAGAGCAGGGTGTGTTTGACCCTCAGCCCTGACTGTGGCCCTGTGCTGGCTCACCTGGCTGGAGCTGTGCCATCTGCTGCCAACTGGGACAGTGCCACCATCGCCACCATCGCCACCATTCCCACCATTCCCACCATCCCCACCATTCCCACCATCGCCACCATTGCTACCATCCCCACCATCCCCACCATCGCCATCATTCCCACCATTCCCACCATCGCCGCCATTCCCACCATTCCCACCGTTCCCACCGTTCCCACCATTCCCACCATTCCCACCATCGCCACCATTGCCACCATTCCCACCATTCCCACGATTCCCAGAGCTGTCCCTGTTCTCTGCTCTGGCCTGGCCCTGTCCTCAGCTGTGCTGAAGGGATGCATCAGACCTGGGCATGAGACATGGCACAGGCTGATGATGGTTTTAAATTTTTCTCAAAGGTCAGGCTTCAAAATTATTTCTATGTGCACTGAAGAGAGCTTAGTGGTTAATGGTTACATGTGTAGACACTTCATCAGCCGTTCCAGCACGRTTTCATTTCTCCTTTCCCCTCATTTAATTATTCTGCTGCTTTTCTTGAACTGCAAGCCTCCAGCATCACTCTGAATGAGTCCACTCAGCTCCAGCTTAGGGAACGTGTGGGGCTTCACCCACCCAAGAGATCCTTTTGTGTGTGGGAGGTTCATCCCCGCGATGGTTTAGTTGTTTTGGAGCTTGGTGACAGTGGTGTTTGCAGATATGCAGGTGCTGAGTTGGAGTCTCAGGACAGTCTCCTGTTCCTGCCTCTGTTATTCTTGCTCCCTATCCACAGGGCAAATGCTGCCCCTCTCGTACCTGTGGCTGCTGCCAGCAGCTCTTGTGGCTGGGTTCAGCCTGGCAGGAGATGGCACTTGGTGACAGCCATGCACGGGGACTGACAGCGGGGTGGGATCTGTTCCTGCCATGTTCCTTCTCCATTCCCTCTCTGTTACCATTCCTTTCCTTCTCCATTCCCTCTCTGTTTCCACTCCTTTCCATCTCCATTTCTTCTCCATTCCTGCTGTGTTCCCATTCTGTTCCTGCTCCATTCCTAGAGCCATTTCTGCTGTTTCTGCTCCATTCCTTCTCGTTTCCCCTGTTTCCAGTCCGTTCCCTCTCTATTTTTTCTCCATTCCCTCTCTGTTTTTTCTCCATTCCCTCTCTGTTTTTTCTCCATTCCCTCTCTATTTTTTCTCCATTCCCTCTCTGTTTTTTCTCCATTCCCTCTCTATTTTTTCTCCATTCCCTGTCTATTTTTTCTCCATTCCCTCTCTATTTTTTCTCCATTCCCTCTCTATTTTTTCTCCATTCCCTCTCTATTTTTTCTCCATTCCCTGAGCACACGGGGATGTGCTGTCAGGAGAGGCAGTGCCCGGGCACTCAGCCCTCCACCCCTGGGAGCCCCGAGCCCGCTGCAGCACCTTCATCTGTCCGTGTCCTCTGCAGAGCAAGAACCARCCCCACCGCAGGGGAGAGTACAATGTCTACAGCACCTTCCAGAGCCACGAGCCAGAGTTCGATTACCTGAAGAGTCTGGAGATCGAGGAGAAGATCAATAAGATCCGMTGGCTGCCCCAGCAGAACGCAGCCTATTTCCTTCTCTCCACCAATGGTACGTGGCCGTGGGACGCTCTGGGCTCCCAGCACCAGCCATGCTCTGCTCTGCTCTGCTCTGTGCTGCTGGGTTTTGGGGAAATGTTTGTTACAGACCTTCCCTGAGGGTAGCACAGCTGTCTTGGGGGAACGGGCCTTGCAGAGCTTGATCCCTGTGCACAGAGGGTATTTCATGGCAGCCCTTCCCTTCAGGGGAGACAGGGAGCCTTCTTCCCTGCTGACAACTTTTATTTTTTTATTCTCAAGATCCTGGGAATTATTTTTTTTTAAAGACAAGCTGCAGGTGTTTTGTTTCAATTTGCAGTTTTGTTTGGCTCAGCAGTTGCACATTACGTTCTGATAAATATCATGAGGATCTGGGAGTATTATTTGGGATGAATGGGACCTTAAGATGGATGTGACAATTGCTGCAGGGGAAAAGGAGGGGTCTAATTATCTTCCATAACCAACTTACTTTGTGCTATAGAATTTACTCCATTGATCATTGTAATAAAATTCAAAGATGTATTAAACTCATTTGGGGGAGAATCACTGAAATGCAATGAAGATTAATTATATACCATGATGTTCTGTTAATTGAGTTTTTAAATAGTTTTTTGATTAACAGGAATATTGCCCTTCCATTTGGATGGTGTTCCATATGCAGACAGGTTATCAAAACAATTCGTTTGGACATATTCCTGTGTTATGCTGTTTCTTTTTGTTCTTGCTGTTGCACTAACATTTTATATCGAACTCCCTGAAACAGCGAGTTAATAAAAACAAAATTAGTGGCACTGCTTTGAAGTTGCTGTGTAAGGGAGAAAATGAAGATGGATGATGGGTTTTTGTATGAAACCTGGTGGAGTGGTAATAAACTATGGGTGAAGTTCCTGCCAGGAGGGAGCAAAGAAAACACCATTATTCAGAATAACCCCACGTGTTCCTTCTGCTGAGGCCCTGTGGCACAGGGGTGGATGCTGGCAGGGACAGGGAGCTGCAGTGGGGTGGCAGTGCCTGCAGTCCTGGGCAGTGCTGGGCTCTGCACAGCTCTGATGGGAATGGCAGGATGAGTCTGGTGAGCTGGAGATGTGCTGTCGTGTCCTTTGGGGCACGTCCAGGGCCAGTGTGCCCTGCCTGTGTTTGCTCCTCTGCAGGGCTGTGCGCCAGCAGCTGGCTGTGGGGTCAGGTACATCCGTCACCACTGCCAGCACATGGCATCGGGGTCACACATCTGTCACCACTGCCAGCACATGGCACCAGGGTCACACAGATCTGTCACCACTGCCAGCACGTGGCACCAGGGTCACACAGATCTGTCACCAGTGCCAGCACGTGGCACCAGGGTCACACATCTGTCACCACTGCCAGCACATGGCACCAGGGTCACACATCTGTCACCAGTGCCAGCACATGGCACCAGGGTCACACAGATCTGTCACCAGTGCCAGCACATGGCATCGGGGTCACACAGATCTGTCACCAGTGCCAGCACGTGGCACCAGGGTCACACATCTGTCACCAGTGCCAGCACACAGCACCAGGGTCACACAGATCTGTCACCACTGCCAGCACATGGCATCGGGGTCACACAGATCTGTCACCAGTGCCAGAACATGGCACCAGGGTCACACAGATCTGTCACCAGTGCCAGCACATGGCACCAGGGTCACACAGATCTGTCACCAGTGCCAGCACATGGCACCAGGGTCACACATCCGTCACCAGTGCCAGCACATGGCATCGGGGTCACACAGATCTGTCACCAGTGCCAGCACATGGCATCGGGGTCACACAGATCTGTCACCAGTGCCAGCACATGGCACCAGGGTCACACAGATCTGTCACCAGTGCCAGCACACAGCACCAGGGTCACACAGATCTGTCACCAGTGCCAGCACACAGCACCAGGGTCACACAGATCTGTCACCAGTGCCAGCACGTGGCACCAGGGTCACACAGATCTGTCACCAGTGCCAGCACATGGCACCAGGGTCACAGATCTGTCACCAGTGCCAGCATGTGGCACCAGGGTCACACAGATCCCTCCAGGCCTTGGTGCATCCATCCTCAGGGAGCAGCCACCAAGGTGCTCTTGTCTCTCCTCCTGCAGATAAGACGGTGAAGCTATGGAAGGTCAGCGAGCGGGACAAGAGACCAGAGGGATACAACCTGAAGGAYGAGGATGGCCGCCTGCGGGACCCCTCCATGATCACCGTGCTGCGGGTGAGTGTGGGGACCACGCTGCTGAGGAGCCATTGCTTGGAGGGGCGTGGGTGAGAATTGCTGCTGGTGTCACCTGTGTGCCATGGGACCTGCAGTGTCATCCTGCCACAGTCAGCTCATGTCAGAGGGCATCCTTGTGTCAGAGCCAGTGCTGTGACTGTGCAGGGGCATGGGAGTGGTGAGGGGGCTGCCATGGGTGCCTGGGCTCTGCTGACGTGGGCAGAGGTGCTGCCAGTGCCACGCTGTGTCTCACATTTGGTACCCCAGTGCCACGCTGTGTCTCACATTTGGTACCCCAGTGCCACACTGTGTCTCACATTTGGTACCCCAGTGCCATGCTGTGTCTCACATTTGGTACCCCAGTGCTGCCCAGGGCTGTGCCCATCCCGGTGAGCAGGCAGGGCACAAATGCCCAACTTGGAGCATTCCCACACAGAGCTGCTGCTCTAGGAGCAGAAGTACTTCCTCTGAATGAGTTTTCCTCCTGGTCATGACATTAATGAGATCAGACTAGCTTGTAATTCATTAACACCCTGTCAAAATTTGTATTTTGAGTACTTAGGGGTTTTATATTTATACATATGAAATTGTTATTATGATTGTCTGTGCCTCACTTTGTGGCTCCCAGTTCCATTGGGCATGAAGCCATTGAGAACCCTGGGCAGGCAATTAATTCCTGTCTCTGTACAGGGTTGCTCCTGGTGACTGGCAGCATTTTTCTTTACAGAGCAAGAGACCATTTATTTCATGTAGATGTGTATCTGTTACATTTCAGGCAGCATTTCCGTCCTGACATGCTGTTACCTGACAGCCCATTGGAAAGGTTAGCTCAGCATTTGGCTTTTGGAGCTGGAGCCCTCACAGGCTGGGAGGGAGCTTTGCAAAGGCAGCAGTGCCAGGGGTGTTATCCCTGTCGTGCTTGAATCTCTGGGAAGGCCCTGGGATTTCTTTCTTCTGTGCAGAAAGTCTTACTGAAATATCAAAGAACTGGGCACTTGGAGTCCACTCACTGCCTTGCCATCTTGGGCCTTTATTTTATCTCAGCCCATCTCTGCTGCAGCTCAGGGCTGTGACAGAGGAGCTGCTGTTGGTGTCTGTCCCTCTGGGTCAGCACTGCTGTTCTGCTCCTGGAAGTGCCCAGCAAAGWGCACAGCTCCTGCTTTCCATGGTGCTGGGAGGTTAAACACGCTCCAAGGGCTCGGGTTAGCTTATTGATACCTGCTGTGGTCCCTGAGGACCGGAGATTGAGGAGTCTCCCACCAGCCCCATTTGCTCTAATGTTTTGATGATTTTACTTAGACAGATATTTACATAGCTGTGCCTGCTTTGGTGTAAATCTGCCTTGTAATTGTCCTGTGACGGGTGTGCTTTGGAGTAAAGCCACATCCATCCATGGTTTCATTTGCAACTACAGACAAGTGAAAAGGGCTTTTAAATGCGCCTTGCTGCAATAATTTCTCACCCATTTTGCTTAATGTTTTAAATGCACTTGATGAACATCATCCTCTGAGGAATTTCTAACCCACATAGTGCAGAAGGAATATTTAACTCCAGTGTGTGTGGTGAGGTGTTTACTGACTTTAGAAGATCTCTGCTGATTTGAATGGCCCCCAGTCCAACATCTGCAGCCCTCTGCCCTCTCGTGTAACAGCCCCAGCACACTCCTGAGTGCCACTCCTTGCCCCTGTGCCTGGGATATATGTAGGAGATAATTAACACAAAATACTAATCTTGTGGTGGCATTGGGCAGTCCCAGAATGCACCTTATGTGGATGGGAAATGAGTGCTGGGAGTGTGCCTGGAGCAGCTCAGCTGCTGGGGCAGGTGGAAAATTCACCCGGTTTATCCCTGAGCTCTTGCTCTGCTCCCTGATTTGCCAGGGACTGGATTACAGTTTCCTTCTCGGAGACTCAAGGCTGGGGTCAATCCGAGCTTCAGTTTAACTAATCCCACTTGACCAAATGCTGGCAAGGCTGTGGAGCACACGGAGCACTGGCTGTGCTGCTGTGGAGCAGAACTGCCACGGTTCAGCTGGCACCAGAGAGGGATGTGTGCCCTGCTCTAGTGCAGGAGCAAGGAAAGGTGTCCCCATGTGCCAGGGACAGCCTGGCAGGTCAGGGTGGGTACAGCCGTGTCCATCAGGGGCTCACAGGGGGAGCTGCCAGTCCCACTAACCTGTGAGGTAACCACAGAGCTGCAGCCCTGCCAAAGTGGGGATTGGGGAGACAGTTAATGGATTATTCACTGAGATTTTGATGGCTCCTGCTCTGGTTCAGGGTAGGGTCCCAGTGTAAGTCCAGTGCAGTACATTGTGCCCAGAGGGTTTCCATGGGGATAACTGGCAGCAAAACCTTCCTCACCACTGCCTGGAAATGTGTGGGTGCTCCCAGTGCAGTCAGTCCTGTCACATTCACAGCCTTTGGGGTTTTTTGGCCTCTGCTCTGTCCTGTGAGGATTGCAGCATTGCTCTCACCCTGCGTGCAGGCGGTTATGGGATGGGTTGGGTCCCATCCCCTGCAGGGCTGGAGGGCAGCTGCACATCCCCAGCTCAAACCTGGCACCTGCGGGCTTTGGGAGGTTTGTGACTGTGCCATCCCAGAGCTGAACCTTTGATCCTTTCCCCCTATGTTGACCTGTGTTTTGCTGAGGCTGCTGCCCTGTGGCACTCCTGGGAAGGAGATGAAGCATTCCCAAGAAACAGAATCTCTGATGGCACAGCCCCATCCATCATGGCACTGTGAATGACACAGAGCGTGGGCACACAGAGAATGCAGTGACAGCGTGGCAGATGATGGGAGGGGAACCCTGATGGGCTGAGGGCAATCACTGCCACCCTGTCCCCTGTGCTGGGGTGTTGCACTCAGGGCTGGAGCTGGCACAGGATGTGCAGTAGCAGTGGTAGGAAGGGACAGGACGTGCCAGCTCCCTCCACCCTGACCACGGAGAAAAGGAGTTTCACAGCTCGAGAGAGGGGTTGGAGTCTCCTGAATGCAGGACAGGGAAAGCCTTCAGCACACACAGGGAGAGGAATCGAGTGTCAGGCCTGCTCGGAGTGAGGGGAACATCTTCTGCAGGGGGTACCTGCTGAAGGCAGGAATCAAAATTAAGATTTACCTTATTTTAAATGAAAAGTGACCGGCATTGGCCCCTTCCTGAAAGCAGGAACTAATTCAATTTATTAGTGTTTTATTTTATTTGACAGTCTTTCTGTGTACTTGATGCACTTTGTTACACTGAATTATCATTGAATAATGGGTGGGTGTGACACAGAGCCTGCCCTGAGGWGGGCTCTGGAGCTGGAGGGGRATGCACAGGGAGATCTCTGCTGTTSAGGATTGCTGTGCACTGCTGATGGAGCTGAGTGGGTTGGACAGACCCTAACCTGACCTGTCCCTGCTTCAAAGAAACAAGGCTCTGTTCCATTTGCTGTCACGTTACCCCGTTTGTTGGTGACTCCACTGTGGCTGAGGCATGGCTGGGCAGCTGCTCCCTTGGGCTGTCCAGAGCCAGGACCCCCTGTTGTGTTGGGAACAGGCTCACCATCTGCTCCCAGCAAAATCCTGACTGCTCCTGTCTCAAAGTTCCAGTGCTTTCGGGGTTAAATCCTTATTTCTGATACCCTTAAGCAGGAGCTCGCAGCATGTGGCCATGCTGTTTTCCATATTTCAGTGCAGATTCTTGCCACTGTAGCAGATAAATATCCCTGCTTTAGCAAACCAGTTATGGATAGCCAGGTCTGTCCCTCTTGTGGGGTTTTACCTGGTGATGGGCCAAGTCCCAGACATAAAAAGGTCTTCACGGGACTTAGCCCTGACCTAATGTGTGGAGAATGTTCTTGGTTAAGAGTTTGTGGCAGCTCTGTGGTTGTGTGTGAGTGCCCTGTAGGAATGAGCAGGAATTGTGCTGGGGCACCAGGAACTGCAGGCACCATGGTGTTGGATTGCCTGGACTAGGACAGGAACTGCTGGAGGCAGCCCAGGGTGTGACTGCAAACTGTGCTGGGCTGCACAGGATCATTTTGCTGAGCAGGATCCCTGCCCCAGCCCTGGCTGCGTTGTTTCCATGCCCACTGTAGCCATGGACCCTTTCTCTTTGCTCAGCCATTGTGTTCTGATGTCACACTGACAGGCAGTCCCTGTGGTCCCAGAGCAGACACGAGCTGCTGTCCCAGGTCCCAGCAGGCTGAGCAGAACCCGTCAGCACAAACGATGCATCATTGCCTGTGTCAGGTGGAATTAGCAGGCAGGCTCGTCACATTAGGCTCAGGCTCTGAGCTGGCAGCACCAGTGCTCTGTGTCACTCGAGCTGGCTGTCACTCCTGTCCCCACCTCTGCAGCCACGGGAAATGTCTTCAGGCAGCAGACAGATAACAGGAGTAATGAGGTAGCTGCAGGGAACAAGTCAGTGGCAGGCAGGAGCACGGACTGACACATTCCTGGTGTATTCAGTTCCCTTCAGAGCGCTGTGTCCAAAGTTATTGCTGACCCCACTCCTCACACCGTGGTCTCCACTGCATCCCCCAGCCCTGGCCGGGCTGTGCTGATTCCTCTGAAGGCAAACACACCCAGCTCTGTTCCTGCTCCTTCCCTCTGTCCCTGCTGTGTGTCCCTCACTCTGTCCCTTCTCATCTCTTACCTCCATCACTTCACTGAGGCAAATGCAAAAAAGTTAAAAGAAAAAATGTGCTGACCTGGCAAGAAATGTATTTGTGTTAGAAATGCTCCTGGAATTTCA
>NW_026623927.1:195794-294998 GCF_030028575.1 Malurus melanocephalus | reverse complement strand
TAGCAAGCCCTGCAGCTGGCAGTGCCTTCTGTTGCCCAGGGGGGCACATTGCAGAGCAGTGAATGTTGGTCTGCTGCTGTGCCATGTCACAGCTGATTGTCACTCTGGATGCTGCAGCCATCCTGGGCTGGCAGAATTGTTTACAAACAGAATTATTTACAAACTCAGCTAAGCTGAGTTGTTCTGCAGTGTTTCCATGTGCTGTGGAAATCTGCCTCGATGCTTTATTATGGATTTGAATAATGAAAAAGCTGTTAGAAGCAGGCTGGGGCTCTACTGTTGTCTGAGATTGCCACAGATGTGAACTGAGAAAGTGGAATGCTTCTGCAGAAAAGCAAATAATTCTATGTTCAGAGTCATCAGCGAGCTCAAGATAATTGAGTCTTACAATTTTCTGATAACAAGTACGAGTTTTAAAATAAACAGATCATTTTTGCGTTCTTGTCTTGAATAGATAAGGAACATGCTGCTATATGCTGCTATAAAATGTTATTTCTCCATGATTTTTACCTTCACAGCAGTACAGGAGATTAAAATAATGTTTGCTGGGAAGTTGTGCTTCACAGCAAGAAATTGAGAGCCATTTTTAAAGGACTGCCTTATGAACAAAGATAGAATAGGCCCCTTCTGTTGTGATTATGCCACTGAAAAGGCTGTGCTCTCTTGCTAAGAAAAAAAGAGAGAAATTGCATATTAAAGTGGGTTTTTTTAAACAGAAACAGAAAAGCTGTAATTTGGTTTGTCCTGACTGTAAAATGGACAAGCTCAGATTTTCATGTCAGCTAGAACCAAAGCCTAGCTCAAAAAAGTGTTTAGGGGCAGCAGTAGGGGCTGCAAATGGATTTTATTCTTGGATTGGTTTTATTGCTGGCTTTCCTAAGGACTATTGCTTTACTAAGTGTAGGTGACTTGTGTTACCTGTTCCTTGCTTTCCCTGCCAGCCTGGAGGCACATTTCCTGTTCTGCTCATATATTACACATAAGAACAAGCCCTTTAAATAGAACTGGTGGTAATGCTTAACTGCTGTCTAACGTAATATAATCACAGTGGTAATTAAAATTTAGAGATGTAGCTGACGTGTGCCATTATTATTTTTACTGGAAGGCTTCATTTCGTGTGTCACCCATCCTCAGATGAATTTTTCTTTTATGTTTCTCCAAAATGAACGTGGTAACACAGCAAAAAAAGTCTTCTGCATGAAATTCTGTGATAGTAATTGCCTTGCAGGGCAATTAAAATTAGAGTGAGACCTAGTGCTCAGTAAGGCCTGAAGGCACAGAACATGAGGTTAGTGGCCCTTGGAATCTCTTATTAAGGGGAGCTTTCTAAGGGAGAAGATAAAGTTGTAAATTATGCCCTGTGCAAAGGGGTTTTGTCCAACGCTGAAACTGCCTGCTACCAGTCGAGAAAACTGTGCTTGGTCATCACTTACTGGTTTGTTTGTGCTTTTTTTAATTTTCATTGCCTGTTTCTGATGAAGGCAACTTGAAGAATTTTGTGTGAGCACAGCTCCATTTTAGCAGGGTCAATGCAACCTTTCCAGTGTCAGAATAATTCTCTTTTTAAGACAGATACTGAAAGTATGACATTGTTGGTTATAAACAAACAAAACAAAACAAAAAAAACCCTCAATAATTTGTGTTTGAGTGTTAAACTGCATGATGCAAAGTAATTTCTGCCATCCAGCTTGGAAATGTCTGGAAATGGTCTGTTCTATTGCCATGAGCTGGGGTGGCAGTGGCTGGAAAATGGTTTTTACTCCTTCCTGGACATCTTTGCCTTGTTACCTCTCACTTTAATTAAGGGATCTCCTATCAGGCCTCTTCTTGTTGGCTCATCTTGTTAGACTTGTGACAAAAAGAATATTCTGTAATGCAGAACCCAAAACTTGCTGTAAGTCATTAGAAATTATTTTCTACCTATTCTTCTTGCAAAGGGTGCAATAAAAAAAGGGTTGTGAAAAAGAAATGCTGCCTGAAATTACAGTGTCTGAGCTCCACTGTTTGACATCCTTGATGACTGAAAAATTATATGGTATCAAGGATACTTCCTGAATAATAATTTACTTCTAATGAGATGTTGCCTCAAAAGTACTTGAAGGGTATTTGTAGGCTCTAGATTTTGCTTTTAGAACTACAGAGAAGTCTTCTGTTCCCTGGATGATAGTGGCAGTGTCTTTAGACTGACAATGAAAATTTCAATTTTTAAGACAGCACCTGAAGGCACTTAAAACAGAAAAAAAAAAGAGAGGTCAGAGGTGTGCTCAATTTCTGATATTCTTGGAGATCTCCGAGATTTTAGCCTGCCCTAAAAGTGGAGTTTAGGAATGCTACCTTCAACTGATTCTGTTTGATAAAGAGTTAATTATTTTTATCCCTTATCTGTCACCCTGTATGGAAGAAGTAACTGGCATTTGGAGCAATCAGAAGCTTTTGATTGACTTTTAATTGGGCATAATTAGGGCTCATCCTTTGAAAAGGAAACAAAGACATTTCAGATAGACTGTGCCTTGCAGGATGCATTCTTGTGGGGTTAACCCAAAGGATCTGTACTCAGGTAGGAGCTGCAGTGCCAATCCCCTCTGAGAGGGAAGAGAGAGGAGCAGGATGAGATTATCAGGGTTTTTGTGTGGGTGTTGTTCATTCCTGTTGGTGTGGAGTCACAGGGCTCAGCGTGGGATTGCATTCCCACCTTTCTGTAGGGCTCAGTGTGGGATTGCATTCTTCTCCTTTCAGGGTGTGAGGTTAAGAATCATTTCAGTGTGAACATTGCAGCTGACAGATGTTCTGCCATTGTGCACAAAACCTGCTGTGCCCTGGGTGCAGAGAGGGCTGACAGGGACATTCTGTAGCTGACATGGGTTTGGTTTATGTTAACAAGTTTATTACTCAGTTCTTTTGGGTTTTCCAAACCTTTTCCTGAGCCTTTCTGGGCTCATTTGCATGGAAATGCTTTTCTTTTTGCATGCTGCTCTGATTTTATCTCATCTCCTCTTGTACCTTGGGGAAGTATTGGGACCACAATGAGGGGATCAGCCTGTGCAGACACTTCTCTGTATATCAGCAGCGTCAAGAGGGTGGCCTTGGAGGTGGCAGGTTCCTAGAAATCGTAACTAGAATATGATTTTGAGGGCTTTCCAAGAGCAATCAGATTACCATTCATTCTGCTTTTACAACAAAAAAAACCTCCAGAAAATTTAGATTTTTTTACCCTTTTTCTAACCAAGTGCAACAGCTGAAGTCCTAATAACGTTTAGCAGCCTGCCTTTGAGGGTAATTTGCTTYCACATTGTCATTTCTYCTCTCAATAAATGTTTGAGGYRGTTTGATTTTGGTTTTGAGRTRGTTTGATTTTGGTTTTGAGGCGCTGCTCTTCCCTCAGTTCTAGAGAGCAAGCTGAGTTTGCAGTGTCACCCCTGGGTGATGGGTACAAGGGGACAGTTCATTTGAGCTATTGTGATTTAGGTTGAGCACGTGTTGAGTTTGCTTTCAAAATTTAAAATTTGGTTTTCAGTCTAGGCTGAATCCAGGTGCAGTTTGAGGAAGGCTTCTGGAGAAGCTCCTTGTGTGTGTCTTTATTGCCACTTTCTGGAAAAGGAGGAGAATAACCCACGAGTAGGTTTCTGCAAGCACCACATCCTTTATTTTTGATGTGCTGACTCTATTTTTGTGCAAGTACCTACTCAGATTGGCAACAGAAGATAAAAGTGTGTGCAAAACAAAAATAGTATTCTCTTGATGCTCCTGGGGAGGTGACTCTGCTTCACTCGCTTTTCTTCCATTATTATTTTGCATTTTCTGTAAATAGCCCGTTTCCCCAGGCACTTTCATCTTACGGGGCGTGGGTTTTTCGCTTGTTCTTGTGAGCAATGAGTTTGAAGAAAGAAAAATAGCTTGGAATGAGCAATTGGCAAAGCTGCTATTTCTTCAAAGTGTTTCTCAAAGGAATTGTGTGTGCACCTCGAATTAAACAGCGTCTTTATTTTAATGAAAGCAAGGTGAAATTTTCCAGAAGCACTAACCATAATCTGTATCTAGTGAAGGCACTGAAATTTGGGAGGATTGTTGGGTTTGGGCTGTTTTTGAAGTTTGTTTTGATTTGGGTGGTTTTTTTTTTGGTTTTTTTTTGTGAATTTTAATAAGAATGTTTAAGCCATGACCGAGTATTTTCTAATAATCTATTTTCAGGTGTATAACCCTAAATCCAGAGTAGGAATTACATGTAGGGAAAAGGGAAATCATATTGAGGCTTCAAGGAAGTAGAACCTGACGCATTTGAGAGTAAGGGGAGAAATAATACAATGAAAAAATCTTTTATAAGAAATATAATAATATGTGTATTATTATATATATTTATAATAATACTATCTTTATAGTATTAGTATTTTTAGTAATACTGCCTTTTAACTGGTAATTCTGAAACACAGATATTAACACAGTCAAGCAATATCCAGGATGGGGCTTTTTTTTTTGTTTTTTACATATATTTTTTATACTTTCTATATAGTTCATATATTAAGTACAGTATATAAACTATATTTATTCATTTAAATAAAGATATAATTTTATATATAAACAAAAGCAAGGAGACCAGAACAGATAGAGAAGGGATCTCAGATTGTTGTCCCAAAATTGAGTTCTCTCACCCAGTGTGCAAGAGGCYGATCCACACAGAGTTGAGCTRTTTGATTTATTTATAGTTCTGCTCCAAAAGGGGTGCTGTGAGTTAAGTTAGCACACCAAAGGCCAGAAATACAAGCATATTTATAGTTTGATTATTTACAGCTCTATGTAATGAATCTATATCACTGCCTGGCTGAGCTACTCCTTGCTTGCCTGTGTCTCACCTGGATTTAAGGGTGCAGCATTTTCAAAATTCACGTTCAGCATTAGGGTTCTCCACTCAGAGGCAGCTTCAGAGGTGTGGTTTTCACATCAAAATGAGCCAGGTTCACCAAAGGCCACAATTCCAAATATTTCCAAACCCCAGCAGTCCAAAGCTGGTTTGGGCTGACAGGTAACCAGTCTCTTCCCTTTATCTCATCATTTCAGTGACCTTTTGCCACATTCTGCATTCTTCAGGTCAAGTTGTTCTCTCTTTTCCCAGAGCATGCTCTCTCCTCCACCTGTCCCTTGTCCACATCAGGATTTATTAGACCATGTAAGGTGGGGGACTGTAAAGCAGTGACTTGCTTATGGAATCATAGAATCAGACATAATATTCTGTGTATTCATAAAATTCTGAGTTGGAAGTGACCCATCAGGATCATCGAGCCCAAATCTTCAAAAAAATAACAAACAAACCCCAAAACATTTGGTCTGTGCAGTAACAAGAACCTTTGTGTTGTTTTGGTTTTTTTTTCTTCAGGTGAGAAATGTGTTTTGTATGAAGGCAAAGGAAGGCAGAAAAAAATCAGTACGTGCCTTGGTGGCTGTTGGAAATGGTAAAGGGGCTGCAGGTATGTGCATTTATGGTATATACAAGGAGACATCTGATGGTGGGATTTTTACAGGAGCTTTAATAAGACAGCTGTATTTATGGTCAACCAGAGTTGTGCAGAACTTTTGTTTATGTGAAAGATTCAAGGCCACGTGTGTTCCTCAAGCTGAATTTTGATTGCACATTGAAGTGAAGGAAGATTTACACACAGAGGAAGGTGTGGTTGCCTTGCAGAAAGATGTGTGACTCTGAAAAACTCTTCCTACCTCTTTGGAAAGGTTTCTCATGGAACATGTTATCACTGCAATCCACATGTCCTGGATGATTGGATTGAAGTTGTCCTAGGCTTTTTTTCTTCACTCACTCCTTTCTTTTTAAACAGAACAGATGATTTTTTTAATCTGAAGCAGTCACCACTGTTCAGTTGTTTGAAACGATATTTGGTCAAACACACAAAATCAATTTGAGCCTAATTCATTTCCTTTGACAACAAGCAGTTGGCATCCAGGTGTTTGGTGTTCATAACTCCTAAACTGTTTCTCTGATTTTCTGAGTATGATCTGTGCAGTGGAGTGGAAATTTAAATGCTAAATGTGGCTGTGAAGTTCTCTGGGTTTTTTTTTTTTTTTTTCACTTTTCTTTCTGAAGATCCTGCATCGTCTGTTTCTCAACAATAAAATTACTTTCTCTGACTTCTCTTGCAGGTTTTGCAACGGGGAAGGCAGGAGACAGGATGAATGCTTTAAGGAAGGTATGTTGATTGAATATTTTTTGCTTGATGACAAATAATTCGTACCTACATTTATTTATGGGTTTTTTTTTCTGACAGTATAATTTGTAGTCAGATAATCCTAGAATGATTTAGGTCAGAAAAGYCCTTTAAGAGGCAGTTKCCWCTCATCCTATCATTTCCTRTTTGGGAAAAGAGACTGACCCCCACCTCAGCCTTGTTTCAGGTGTCTGTAGAGAGCAGTAAGGTTTCCCCTAAGCCTCCTCCAAACTAAACATTTTCATTTCCATAGAGTTTAGACGCGGCTAATCTGTTTTCCTAAATTGTGTTTTTTCTTTTTTTTCTATCTTGTTAACTAAATAATGGTAATTTGCAAGTGCTTAATAGAAAAATTCGAGGAGAAAAAGTGTTTTCTGCTTTTTTTCCCCCAGGCAAAGAATAAAGCAATAAGCTCCTTACAGTTTGTAGAGCTGTATCAGAACCACACAAGTGAGTATCATGCTTTCACTATAACCACTGAATACACCAACAAAAACTGGTTGCAGCCACTTGCAGAGCATAAAAAAAATTAAATAATTTTTTTTTTCTGATCTGATGCATTATAATTTTTGACAAGCTGGTCTAGTTGAAGGTGTCCCTGCTCATGGTAGAGAGGTTGGAGCAGCTGACCTTTAAAAGGTCCCTTCCAACCCAAACAACAATTCCATGGTTCTGTGCTTCAAATTTGGATACTTAATGCATGGTATTTCAGGCTCTTGTTAGCAAAATTAGATCTTCACTGGCACAGTTTGAGTTAAGAAGGTCAGATAATGTTGGGGCATTTTTCTCTGCACTGAACTCCTGTGCTTTTGTTCTCTCTGTGTCAGAGGAGATGATTCCCTGGTGCCTCAATCCACATATGCTGGCAAAGCCCAGCAGCCAGGGAAAAAAAAACTGGGGTTTTTATTCACAGCCTGATGTTTCCTGGTAGTTTCTTGTCAATATATTTTTGGAAAATCCAAGAATGCTGATGCCTGTGGAGAAATCTTAGGTTAAAAGCTGGTTCATTAAAAAATGTGAGTTAAATTGTATCATGTGAGTTTAGYTCAAAACTAAATGAGGCTCATTGGRGGCACACCTACCTATTTTTCAATAGCAATATAGTATTCACAGATATTTCAGCATTCATAATCTATTCCAGAAATTTACGTGGGTTAACCCTTCTCTTTAAAAAGTCAGGAGAGAGTAAAACCAACTTGCCATTCACAGTACAAAAAAAAGAAAGCTGAAGCTTTTCTAAAAGGAATAATTTATCTGTAATGCCTTTTTTTTTTTTTCCCTCCAGTTTACCACGACATTTCAGTGAAATTTAAAAGGACAAATATCCGCATGAAGAAGCAAAACAAAGGTAATTAAAGCTGCCTGGAAATTCTGAAGTTTCATTAATTGCTGGCTGGTATTTATTTGATGTGAGTTAAACTTGTGTAGTGTGTAGTTTTAAATGTTGAATGTGATCAGTCATTTTTCATTAGAAATGCCTGCTGCTGATGACATGGCTTTGCTATTGCAAATTGGGATTTGTCCTTTTCACACTCTTTCACGCTTCCTAAATTGAGTTCCTTCAGTTCTAAATTACCTAAATGTGAACCTGGTCCTGCTCCAGCCACTGGAATATAGACATATAAATTCTCTCCCCCCTCCCAGTCCAGATCTCCCTTTCTTTACAGTTTTTACAGGTTCTGAAGTCAGTTTGATCTTCCTGGAAGTGCCACCTGAAATGTCCTGATAGCTCATCAGTTAGTGGGGGTGTTTTGTTCTTCTTTCCCTTGTCTTTTGGGGTTTTTTTTTTTTTCAGATCTGTGTCTCGTATATGTGGTTTCTGGTTTCCTCTTTTCCCTTCAATTTCCTAATTGACAAATTCTGCAGGCAGATAACCTCACTAAAATAAACATTCCTTAAATGTTCCATAAACAGCCCTTTTCTGCTGCTTTCCAGCCATTTGACCCCCAGGATGTATTTTTTTATCTCCTTCACTCTGCAGCAGCAAGACTGTCCTGCAGTTTTCAAAGATCACTAGAGTGATGTGAAACAAACCTCTCTGGAGCAAAATTAGACTCCTTAAAAAAATAACTCTTCCCTTTAAACCTGGCAAGTCTAAGAAACAATTTGCAATCAATGCCAATGTGCTACAGTTGTGCACTGGAGCTGAATCTCCATCTCTGTGGTGGAGACGGATGCAGATGACACAAAAACCTCTGTGGTGTTCATGGATTTTGAAATAAGTTTGTCTCTCCTTCACTCTGTGCCACTAAAATTACAGAATTACACTAAAAAGTGTAATTCATTCCAGTTGCTGGACCAGGAAAAGGGAAGGGATGCCTCTGCACAGCCCCTGGAGCCATTTTTAACATCTAATGTGTTCTAAGTAACAAAAATAACAAAGAAGAGATCTTAGTACTTCTTCTGAGTAAGTTGTGTGCTTACAAATAATCCCATAATGCTAATTTTGGGTTGTTTTGGTTTTCTTTTTTTTCCCCAGGGTATGGTCTCCGCTGTCACCGAGCCATTATCACCATCTGCAGGCTGATTGGCATCAAGGACATGTATGCCAAGGTCACAGGATCCAAAAACTTGATTAACATCACCAGAGCTCTCTTTAAAGGCTTGGCCCTACAGGTGGGTGCCCTCCCAGTGCCCCTGAGGTCAGGGAGCAGAAGGGATGGGTATTGTAACAGTTTGTGGGCAAGCAGTTTTGACTCCAGGCTTAAAATGAAGTAATTTTGCAAAGAGCAAACTAAAGCAGCAAGGGGATAATTCCTCAGCAGTTTTATGGAGCTGTCCAGTCAGGAGCAGCTGTGTGTCACTCAGCCAGGTTTCTGCAGGGGACTCTGAATTCCTGGGCTCTCACGTGTTGGGGTTTTGGTGCCACTTAAAAAATCCTGGGCAGAGGGAGTTGTGGGCCAGCTTTGGTTGCTGCTGTTTGGTTTGTGTTCCAATTCTCACTGCCCAAGGACTGAATGCCCCAGCTGCTCCTGCTGTTGTAACTGGGATGTCTGARGTCACTCAGGGAGGTGGTGTCATTTCCTCCACCTCAGAATGCTCAAAGTGGAGCTGTCTCTGTCTGAGCCAGCTGCCTGGAGTTGATGGAAAAACTCCAACATGCAGCATTTCATCCCACTTCCTTTGCACAGCAGCCTCAGGATGAGTCAGCCCTTTGGAAATTCCTGGGTATCTCATTTGTTTGCTGCCAAGATTTAGCTGCTTCCATTCCCAATACAGCCCTGCAGAGCTGGAGCTGTCAAATCTGTCCCCCTGTCCCAGCCAACTTKATCAATTCAGCCTCAGGAGGTGAGGGGGCTGTGATCCCCTTTGCCTGAGGAGAGGCACAGATCTCCCAGCTTGGCAATATCTGAGGGTAATCAGACTKGAGGAACTCTAGAATTGTATTTTCCGTGCATTGTCTTCCACAGAATGAGCAGAAGAAGGGCCTGCTGTATTGATTATTGCTTTGAGAGTTGTGCACTTTATATGTTTTTTTGACTGCCCTGAATGGGAAAAATTTCCTGCTACTCCTACACATTTATTCTGCAAGGTCTGAGTGTTACCAAAACACCTTCTATGCATGGAAGAGGTGTAGTTGAAAAGAATGTTAAATTCACACCATTATATTTGCTCACACCACCTGTCAGGGCAGCAACAGGCATTCCTCTGTTCTCAAAGCAGAATTTAGATCCACATAAARACATAAAAATAATCCTGCACGGTCCTAATGTGCCAGCAGGCATGTTTATGAGCAGGATATGTCTTTCTAGAATGAAATTCCTCCGGGATGACATTGTAGTGCTAATTAGAGCATCTGAKGTCTGGCCATCTGAATTTTGGCCCAGGAAGATAAGCCCAATGAGTCATTTCATTTACAGCGCTTAAACTGTTTATTAGTACRTTACTTTTTGGGTATTTTTAGCCCCTACCCCAAACACCACATGGATTTGGGGCTGAAGTGAAGCCACACTGTGCATCACTGTTTTGGTTGTTTTTTCCCTGTCCTGCCCCCAGGAGACTCACCAGCAGCTGGCAAACCAGAAGAGCCTGTACGTGGTGGAATTCCGGGAGGAGCGGGGYCCCCTGCCCATCGTGGTGGCCCTGCCCGAGGGGGCTGTCCGAGAGGATCCCGAGCCCGAGGAAGAKGTTCCAGACACAAAGCTGGAGTGGAGGGAGGTGAAAGAAGCCCAGGGAATGGTGAGATCTCCCTGGGCACATGTCAGACGGGCWGCGACCTGAAAGCTCCTGTCCCTCTGTGTCCACAGCTCAGAGGTGCAGCTGGGAAAGCCCAGCTCGGACAGAGTGTCTGGGCTTGATTTCAACGAGGGCAGCAGGAGCTCTCTGATGCCACCCATGTCACTGCTGCCACCCAGGAGCACTGTGAGCTTTCTCACAATCGCTCTGATCGCTGTCTGAGTGGGAATGTTCAGATGGAAGCAGTGAACGTGTCTCTGGCTTCACGCACACATTTACTCCATCCCAGAAGATGGGTTTCAATCAACAGCTCCCGTGGTTCCTTCACAAGCTCTTGGGAAACTGTTGAAAATGCAGGATTGTGAAGGAAATAAAGAAAGAATCATCAGAGTGAGTTCAGTTTGGGTTTGTTGGGATTTTCTTGTTTTTTGTTTTTTGTTTTTTGTTTTTTGTTTTTTTTTTTTGCAAGATGCTGATGTCTGGCAGATCCTGAAGCCAGCAGCAGCAGTGGGAGTTCATGTGTCACTCCCAAGGCTTTGGGATAAAATTCCATGCTTCCTAATCTGTGAGTGCCTGTCATGGCATTTCTCCATRTGCCAAAAGATGCTTGTGCCACCTGTTTTGTCCATGTTGAAGAAAACACCTTTGAAATCCATCAGGACCAACCTGGTAATTTACATTTGCAGTTCTGCTGTTAAAAGACATTTAGGAGCAATACTTTACATTGATTTCAATGCAGGTTTCTAAACACCACAGTTGTGTATATAAACACAGGCAGGGTGAATATAATTGAGTTACATTTCACTCTTGCAATGAAAATTCTATCTCCAAGGCCATGCCTGCTGAGCAGTGGCATGAAGGCTTTYTTTCCTGTTGGCCACCTTCAATAGGGTTGCCAAGTGTTCAGGTGGCAGACTTTCTTGTCAGCAACACATCAAGCTTGAATCTCTGCTGTTGAGCTTAAATCCCTACATAAAATTAATCTTTTGTGGCTTTGCTGTTCCCACYAGTTTGTTCATATTCATGTGGGCACTTGTGTAGATGTTGTACCCAGCACACAGATTGCTCATCACTCACAGACACAGCTGCCTGAAAAATGAAAAACTCCTGCATTTTCTATTAAAAATCAAATTCTCCTGCAATTCAGGGGAAGATGGAAGCTCTCCTAGCTCATTTCATTGCTGGAGGCAAGGTATCCAATATGCAAATATTTGGAGAGCAGTTAACATTGTGGTTAAGCCACTTAGTGAAGCAAGAGAAACCGAGATTACAATCTGGGCATAGTTAATGAATATGTCTGCAATCTTGTTTTAATAGGARCTGAGGCCTCGCCTGCCTTGGAGTGCACAGATTGCTTCAAGTAGCATGTAATTGCCTGCTTTCTAGAGAGATCTTTCTAGAGAGATGCCTGCAGAGATCCTTGTGCTGTGAGGAAGCTGGAGAGGAGCAGAGATGGGGACTCTGGTTGCACAGCCAGGTGAAATCTGGTGGTGGCTGCAGGAGCACAAAAATCCCAGTGTTTCAGCAGTGTGAGTGGGACTTGTAAATGCTCTGAGAAAAACCCTGATTTGTGGTTTTTTGAGTGGGCTGCTCCATCCAGTTTCACATGCAAGGGAATCCCAGGCATGGGGAGGATGCTGGTGAAGATAAGAGATCAATCTGGGGGGGATCTGGGAGTGCCTGAACAAACACAGAGCATGGGCAGGAGCAGCCCCATATTTTGGGTCAGATTGGGRCTGCAGTGCCTGTGGTCACCAAACTGCATTCCCACATCCTGAGGAGCCATTCCTCTATGACATTGACCCCATGGAAGTGTCCCCAAGGGATGAGCCTTGCTGGCCTGCAGTGTCCATCATGTTTCTAGCAGAGTGACAGCAAATTCTGCAGCCAGTGCTGCCCTCAGGGTGCTCTGTGGGGGAGAGATGTGCTGCACTCGTCGTCTGTAGGTCCTGGCACAGTCCCTGAGCTTGGGGCAGCACTTTCCCTTCAAGAGGCATCGGGGTGTGCCCTTCTCCAGACCACTCCCTTGTGGGAGCTCCTGAGGGCTGTGGTGGGGTGACAGGAAAGCTGGGTGTGACAAACCTCTCATTTTGTGTCCTTTTCTCTCCTTGCCACCCTGCAGGGGAGGTGCACATTGCTGCGTTCATCAGCCACGCCTCGCCGTGTCACTGTCCTGTGCCAGGCAGGGACGCCCCGGGTCACCCTGCCAGCTGTTCAGCTTGAACTTGAGGTCACACCAAAGTGTTGGCACCACTTTGTATCAGTTCATTCTTGACCCTCTGGTGCCCAGCCCTCTCCAGGCACAGGCTCCACCCAGGTGACACTGGGGWCACTGAGCGTCCCTCGGTGCCTCTCCCAGGACACTCCCGTGCCAGCACTGCTGTGGGGGAGGCACTCGGCAAACAGGGTGGGGACAGCAGGACACAGAGGGGGACTGGTGAGGACTGGTGTGAACTGGTGTGCAGCAAGCAAGGGGAAAGCAAAGGGCGAAGGAATGAGATTGGAGCCGTGCCAGGGCTGTGAATGTGACRGGSACAGCGACAGGGACAGCAGCAGAGGTGCTGGGCACACSTGGGGCAGGAGGAACAGAGAAAACTCATCCCAGAACCCAGGGTGGGACTGCAGATCCCTGCCCTTGTGAGCCAGAAAGGAATCTTTGTGTTCAGTGTCACATCCAGGGGCATTAATGGAACCAGAGCACCAACACCCCCACGCACACCCCGGGATGATGGGATGTTGAAAGAAGTTTCGACAGGTGCATGTTGGAACTTCAGAGCCATTGTGCCATTGTCCAGAGTGGCTTTGGGTTCCCTCCCTGCTCTGAAAAGGGGTTTCTTTTCCAYCTCTGTTGCAACCAGTTTGCTGTTGTCACAGTAACACAGGCAAAACAAGTCAGGCTGGTTTTCAGCAAAGAAAAAAAAAAACACAAATGTTTTCCTTAGTTTGCAATTAAAAAGCTTCAARCCAAACCCACGGTCACAGGTCAAAAGTTCCCCTGGATATGAGGGAACAGAGGGGCCTCCAGGTCAATTTTTATTCCTCTCTTGTTCTCTAATCCTTGTTTTTATCCAGGAATTTCAGCCTTAAAATTGAAGCATTTTTTTGCCCCACAAGCTGGAAGGGACAATTAGGTACCACCACTGTTTATTAGGCACCACCACTGTTTATTAGGCACCTCTAACCTGTGAAAACATCCACTCCTGGCTCCAAACCCCATTTTAATTAATTCATTGTCGTGGTTTAACCCCATGGTTTAACTCAATCCCTATAATAGGGTATAGTGCTCCTGGGCCTGTGCAAAGGGAAAAAGAGCAGCAATGACTCAGCTGTGCCCAAAATCRCAGCAAACCCATTTTTATTAGTGACACAGTGCATGAGAGAGTTAGCCATTCACCCAAAACAGGAGCTGGTTGCCTCTGCTTACTGAGGATTTGATTGTTATCACCCAGAAAATTGACCTGCACACCTTCCAAATCGTGTTCTGCAGGGGGATCAAAGGCAGTGGTAATTCCTGGCATTACTGGTTGTGCCTCAGAAACCAGCAGTGCCTTTCAGGAGCTGCAATAATCCACACTGCTCCTGAGGTGAGTTAAATATTGTCCCCACTGCAAGTCAGAGAAGGCATTTGCAGAGACTGCATAAAAATAAGRATTTGTACAGCAGGTTTAGGGAGGGAAATAAACAGACACAGCAAATAAAGTGACCCAGTTTTGTACTCATGCTCCTTAGTGCTGGTTGTTCACGTTTTCCCTGATATCAGTAACAATCCCAGAGGCACAAAGTGATTGTAGCCCTTTGAACCCAACTATACTGTTTTTCTAAAGCTGGGTGGGTTGTTTTTTTTTTTGGTCCCCAGTTACCAGCATCAAACTGTACCCAAGGGGAACAGGTTGTGCTGGGATATTCCTTCCTCTGGCAGGCTCCTTGTCTTCATCACCAAGATCCCACATAGAAAGCTTCTTGTTTATAGGATATRCATTAAAAAACCAAACCCAAACCCAGCCAGTCGTCGTTCCTGGGCTTGTTCAGGCTCTCAGGATGATTTCCATCGCAGCAGCGAGAACACCTCATGGATCACATAAACCAGGGTGGCCACRAAAGCGAATACCTGTGATGGGAAAACACAGCAGCCAGTCAATTTCCTGCTCCACGGTGCCATTCCAGCACTGAGCACAGCCTCAGGATGTGCCCTATTTCTCACACATTTGGGGACATTTGTTCATTTGTAAGACCACAACTGTACAGGGCTGAAGCTGGGGTCACACCAAGGTTTCAGCACCTTTTATCAGCTCGTTCGTGACCCCCCTCACCGAATTGTGGGTGCAAACAAAGCTTTGCACTGGAGGCAGCTCCAGAGTCCCCTCCTGGTGTTCCCTGGCCCGGGGCCGGGCACTCACCACGGCAGCGATGTTCTCCCTGTAGAGCTGTCCCGGGAACATCTCGGCGCTCGCGTAGGTGGCGAAGGCTTCCAGCACCGCCGCGCTGAGGTAGAACAGCGCTGCTGTCACCTGGCACACGGCATCCTAGGGGACAAGRGTCACACAGTCACCTCCAAAGGGATCACAGGAGCCCCTCCAGCCACCCCCAGCCTGCAATTTGGAGCACAGGTTTGGCACAGGGACGTACCAAGGTGACCCAGCCGCTGCCGCCGCCGTGAACGCCGCAGAAGTAGAGGCACAGGAGGGAGATGGACATGACGAAGCAGAAGACGGAGACAAACATCACCCAGCCCTGCAGCATGGGTAGGGGGACCCTCGAGGATGCCACCAGGATCCACACCAGGCCCCCGATGATCTGCAAGAGAGAGGGGGGACAGGGTGAGCGTGGACAAACGGCACCAACAGCTGCCCTCACAAGGGCCACGTGAAAATATCACCCTCCCAGCTCCTCCTTGGGAAGGGGAGCTGCTCCAGCTCTTTGGGGTCATCCTTCGCTGACCACACCAGAGCTGTGTCTGGTCCCAGCTGCCAATGTGGGAGCAGTGGGACTTTCTCAGCTGTTGTTTTTTTGGGTGGGACAGGGACATGTCTGGGCTCCATCCCTTCATCAGCAGAGTCCTACACGAGGATGGGAGCACGGTGTTCAGTGCTGTGCAATGTCTGGAGTGCAGATGAAATGAACTCAGCAGCTTTTCTGTGCCGTGGAACAGCTCTGCTGTTTGTGGCATCTGTGCAAAGCTCAGTCTGTGCAGCGTCCTGTGAGGAGGAGCTCCTCACCCAAACCCACGGGGTGTGGAGCTGTGGGGACCTGTCCCTCAGCACCAGCCAGTTTGGGGGGCAGGCAAATGTCCCGAGGCAGGAGAGTCTCACTGTCTCTGGGGTCACTCTGATGGCTGCTGTGTCCCAGCTCAGTATCCTGGTGCCATTTCCATTCCCGTCCAGGCATTTTGCAAGTGGAAAGAAAGTTTCTGATTTATGATCATATGGAAAATGTCACATCATCTGTGTCACCTCACTGTTGCAGGCAAGTTCACTGGTGGTATTATGCAGATTGACACCTTACATCAATTTTGTGTTTGAGACGTGGCAAAGGCCTGGGTGAAAAGAAACTTCCAAAGTGCTGCTGTTCTGGTGCCTCTTGTAACAACGAAAAACTGATGTCTGAACATTAATCCAGCCCTTTTAACCACTCCTGTGGTGACACAATGAGTGTGTTGCAGATGAAAATCCTGGGGAAAAGCCTCATGGCTGCTCCATTAAAATCAAGCAAAATTGTGGTGAGATACGAGGCTGGGGGAAGAGGTACCACTGCTCACTCCCTATCRCTCACCATCTCTCCTTTCTGAAGGATGTGGTTACTCATGACGGTTACAGACTGGTTTTATGGGGCTGCTGTTCAGTATACTCATAAAAATGAAGAAAAATGAAGAAAGGCTTGAAAGGTTCTCAGTAACTCGCAGCAGGATGTGGACAACACTCTCAGAAAAAAACTTATCCTTCAAACAGCCCTTTACAAAGCAAACCTATCTACTTTCAGCTGGTTTTAGCTTCTCCACATAGGTCTGGGTGTCTTTGTATGAGCAGAAAGGTCCTCTAAATAAATAGATCACAAGGATTAAACTAAGCCTCACAGATTAAAAGTGGCAGCTCCTCATCAGCCCCTGCAGGTGTGGCAATCATCTGAGCTGCAGGTGGGGTCTCCTGAAAGTTCCACCACCGCCTCAGTGTTTGAAATGCCAATTTATTTTTGTTTTGTTTCGTAGTTACCATATTAGCCCATGGCAGGCAAGCTGAGATTCCACTGAGGAATGAGAAGCTCTTTATCCTCCCGAACGCTGTGATTCAGGGCAGCCACCTCCTTTGTACACAGCAGAGGTCACACAGCTGCACAGAGYCTTCCTGGAGATGGAGAAATCCAGTCTCGCAGCATTCCTCCTTCCTGGGTGGTTCCTGAGCCTTCAGGATGCACATTTCCAGGTCTAACCCCAGCCAGAGGAGAGGGTGCTCATTACAGCTCCAGCCAAATCCCCTGGAGACAGGGATTGCAAACAAACACTCCAAGGGGGAAAAGGAGCTGAGGCCAACAGCGGGACCAGCACCGAGACCAACCCAGCACTGGGGGTGGCTGGAGAGTGTCTGCCCAGCCAAAACCTTCACAGGGATTTCACGTCCTCCTTCGTGGAGCTGCAGGGAGCCTGGACCTTGCTCTGAGGCAGAGACCAAATCCTCAGAGCACGGCTGGAGGGGCTGAAGCAAAGCCTTTCCCTGCATCCTCTTTGCTGCCGTGTTATCAGCAGGAGAACGAGGGAAATGCTGTGAATCCCAGCTGGGTGGCAGAAAAGGATTCGGTGTCAGGTGGCAAAGCTGACAAAATAACCTGAATGCCATCCTTCAATAATCAGCCAGAGCTTTCAAWTCTGGACCAAAGTGCTCAGAGTTTGGAAAAAATTCCTCTCACGCTCTTACGAGAGGAGCCGGTTTCGTGAGTGGGGAGGGGGACACCGGGAAAAAGGTTCAAGTCGAAACTTTTTATCTTTTACCCACTCGTTCCAAGTCCATTAAGATTGCGATCTCAATGAAGTTACGAGGTGGAAAGAAGTTACGAGGTGTTTGCTCACCCGGGGCTCACCCCTCGCTCCCCTCACGCCCAGCTCCAGCGCTCCCGAATGTCGCATCGGAGCAGCGCAGCCTCGGCTCCTCSATCCCCTCAGCTCCCCCGATCCCCYGCTCTAATCCTCTCTGCCTYCATCATCCGCTAAAATCATCTTCYAGCCAATTAACCCKCTCAATTTGGCAATCTGRTTACACMCACCACCGACCCCTGACTTTTTTTTAGGCAGGGAATCACAAAAGTTTTTCAGCGGCACCACAAAAATCCCACTGCAGATTAAAGGGGAGCCTTCAGCCCCGTGTTTTGCTCCGAGGCTCAGCTGTCCCAGCCCCTTGGGGACAATTCCCACCCCTCAGAGCCCTGCAGCACCAGGTGCCCTTCCCGCAGGGAAAAGTCAGCACTCACGATTTCAGGGATGAAGAGCACATCTGGGAATGTCGTCAGGACGGCCAGGCCGCTGGGCAAAGAGCTGCTGGAAGTTGAGGAGGACATCGGAAGCCTCTGATTATCGGCTGCTCTGCTTCTCACTGCTCAACGCAGCCTCCTTCTCTCACCTTCTGTCTCTTCCTTTCCTCCCCTTCCTGCTCTGCTTTCTTCCTCCTTTTGTCCCCTTCCTGCTCTGCCTCCTTTGGTCCGCTCCTGCTGACAGATGAAGGCAGCTGTGAGTGGCACAGGTGTGGCCGAGCCCTGGGAGCCGCAGTCACATGGGAGGCGTTGGGAGATGGGGGCAGCCCCGGGGCGCTTCGGGCTCAGCTCACCCTGGGCAGGGACCACGGGGACACCTCTGAGGGACAAGGGACACGGGGGACACTCGTGCCCATCCACTCAGCCAGCCTCTCGTCCCCTTTTATTTCCACAGCGTGTCCCTGAGGCGTCCCCTGCGCACCTGAGCAGAGGACACGAGGGTGGCAATGGCCAGGACGTGACATGGGACAAACAGCAGGGCCTGGAAATGTCCCACAGACATGCAAAGAGCAATCAAACTGCAGGAAAAACCACCCCTGGAAATGCCAAGGTGACACAAATAACCTAAAATGATGGGCCTTCTCAAGCCTTTTTTTTTTTTTTAATTTTTATTTTTTGCCTGTAGGCACAGGGAGCAAGTCATTCCCTTTCTCCTTCATATGGAATATTTACTTGTTTTTAACACACTCACTTGGGCACACAGGAAAAGCCACGTAACTGCAGAAACTGCTGCCAAAAAGTGCAAGGAAGAGCAAGGGAGGAAGACARTGTAAAAACTGTGCCTTGGAGGAAGCGGTGGGGCAGATGAGTGCAGGGGGCTGCGACATCAGAAAAACTGGGCAAATTCTTTTAATCAGCAGATGAAGGGAGGGGCAGAATTTTGTGTCAGAGCAAGCACAGAGCCCTGGTGCTGCTGGGGCAGTGAAGGGGTGGGATGGGTGCCTCTAATCCACACCTTGAGCGCTGTTATTTTCCCTCCATTGAAGCAAAAACATTTAAGTGGGTAATTCCATGTTTCTTTTCTTCTGGAAGCCTTTTCTCACTGAAATGCAGAGTCCATGCTGMCCTTTGTGACTTCTTCAAATGTGAGGGAGGGGTTTTGCTGCATCCACCTGACTTCCCACTTCTCCAGGGAGATTCCACAATGCCCTAAGGTGGCACAGCACAAATAATGTGTAAAAACTCAGATAGGAGGCAGAGCTAGAAACCAGTCAGCAAACAGGGAGAGCAGGAAGGAGCAGGAATGCAGGCACAGAGCTGCATAGACACAGCTCCAGAGGGGTCTCATTGTCTCTGTAAGGGATGGAGATGGAGCTCTGCTGTTCCTGGAACCACAGGACTGGCAGGGGATTGTGTGAGGAATGAGCAACTGCAATAGGAGGGGCAGGAGCACTGGCACTATTCACTTTGGAAGGGCTGGGAGAGCTTTGAAGAACATTTTCCTGGTCTTATTCACAGATTTTTGGCGATGGATTAAGAAATGGGTTTTAGTAAATACTGGGTGTAGTGTTGAAGAATGCTGAGACCAGCTTGACCAAATTTTCTTCAACCAGGCCCTTCATGAGGGTGCTCTTCCCCACTGAGGGGGCATCCATAGGGATGTGAAAAACGCTGGTAGGGAAATGAGACTGAAGTTTTGAGCAAAAGAAACCAAAGAGCTGGTAACATCTGACTCAAAAATGAACCTGTGTTCTGCTGAGCACAGGACAACACAGAAACTAAAACTTGCAGGAGTGACAATCAAAATCTTCATACCATAAAAGGCCAGTCCCAGTTTTCCCAGCATCCCTCCCTCAGGTACATGAAAATCCTTCCCTCAGGTGGGAACAACCCTCAGGGACACCTCTGGAAGCTGAGTGAAAGAGATTTGCCTGTGGTCAGTGCTATGGGTGAGTGACATCAATCCCTATTTGATAGTTATTAACCTAGCTGTATTATTGGTGCCATAATTAGAGCATAAATAAATAAACCTGTGTTAGCAGGGCTTTTGTGTAAATAGCTCTGATCAGATTGTCATTATGCCATTTTGCATTTTCGTTTTTTTACATTTTCATCTAATCATTATCACTGTCAGTTTAAATAAATCATTTATTCGTCCTTGTCCTTGTCACATGCTGGCCACCCGAAAGAAAAAGTGACAGGGTTTCCTAGGGAGGTATAAACCAGAAAGAGCTTTCTATCCTGGGAAGTTTTCTCTGAGAGAGATCCCTGGTCATGCACAATTTTGGAGTTGGTATCCAAACACTGGAGGTAGACCCCAGAAAGAGGATGAGGATGCCTTTATTTGCTAMGGAATCACTCACCCCGTGGTGGTGGTGCAGGAGATGCTGCCCCAGGGAGGAACAAAGCAGCAACAGCTCTGCCCTGAGAACTTCTGTGTTCGAGCAGTCCCTGGTGGATGGATTCAACACTGGAGACAGTGCCCAAATTCTGATGRTGGGCTCCTGAGAGTGGATTGCTCCCACAAAGGAAAGAAAGCTGCTGCTGGCCTTTACCTCAGCCTGTTACCTGCATCAGGAACCCTGGGAGAGCTGCTTGCCTTCCAAAATAAATKTCTTCCTTTCAGCCCTGGCACTTTTTTTTTTTTTTTTTTTGGCAGTAGCGTCTAGATATTTTTAACTTCAGATCTGCACTTTCGGTTTCTGAGGCAGTGTCATGGTGCATTTAATTGTTTAGGAAGAACACAGGGGATATAGGGTGAGCTCTGAATGGTGACAATGGGAAGGTAAAAGCCAAAACAATCTTTTTTTCCTAGGAGTGTGGAAACGTTTTCCTTTTAGTGTGGGACCAGTTAATGGGGGGCTTCAGATTTGGATCCTGTCTCTACAAGAGTGAAGAAGGGCAAGCAAATCCTCTCAGTGCAGCAATTTATAGCTTACAAAAGGGAGGTGTAGTCCAGCACTGGCTCTTTCTTCCAGGACCTTTTCTGTGGGAGCAGCTGCTGAGTTTTAGATTTTTTTTTTTAAATTTTGGACATAAGATTCTGTGAAAGCACCTGAGGGCATGTGCAGCTGAAATGAGAGAGTGAAGACCTGCGTGTGGTGGAGTTTACAGGCTGCAAGGGGAAGGCCAGTGTTAACTTTTTTTTTTCTCTAAGACCTGTATGGAAGCAATTGCTGGATGTTTAAAGCTTTGAAGCTGGGTTCTGTGAGCCCAGGATATGATGGTGGAGGCAGCTGAGAAGGAAAATATGAAATTCCAGGAGGTGGGGTGTAATTCCAGAAGCCTGAGACAAACATGGAGCCAGCCAGAGCTTTCGCAGCTGGTTCCTCTTGTGACCAAAACTTTTGCTCGATGTTTTCAGTTAAGGTGCATGATCTATGTGGCTGTGAAAATAYGTGAATCCCCAGTAATATGGAGAAATTCTGGAGGTAGTACCCAAATTTCCTAGAGGAGAACTGACACTGTATGTTGTAGCTCTCCTGACCTGGAAGATGTCTAGGACAGAGACCTCAGTCATGGAGAACATAAAGAATTCCACAGAGCCCTTGGAGGGATGGCCAGGGACTATGGACATGACACCCACAGTGGTTATAGCTGGAAGGTGTAGGATCTGGGCATGCCATGGGTGGTATGGAATAAGGGATGGACAATGTCCCTGGCCAGGCCAGGGTTAATTTTTGCAGCAGCCAGGAGGGGYCATGGYCATGACCCAGAGGTTGTTCCACACCACATCAGTTTCCAGGGATAGAGGAAGGGTTTTCTTCCAGGGAATGTGGCTGAGGGAGTGGCTGGGGAGTGCCCATTCCCTCTGTTATTGGTACTGGAACTGCTGCTGTTCCTTTTTATTATTCCAGTGCCGATTCCTTAAATTGTTCTTAACTCATGATTCTCACCCTCTGTGCCTTCAATTCCCCTCTTCATCCCGCTGCAAGAGAGGTGAGAGTGCCTTAGGAGTGGGAACACTAAACTGGGAAAYACCATTCCTAAAGCAGCACACTGGGATTGTCTTCATCCTGGTGCCAGGCTAGCACAGGATTCAGGAAGGGAGCAGCTCCCTCTGGGTTTTGTGTGAGCCTGTAGGGTTTACCATAATCTRGATAAGGCTGGGATTACCCCAACTGTCCCTTGTCCCATGTCCTGCAGGGCCCACGGGCAGCAGAGGCTCCTCAAGGCAGGGCAGCGGGTTCTCTGACGGTGCCAAGCATTTGCCTTCCCTTCTTTGGACAGTGCCAGGTTTAGGAACAGTGCTCCCCAATTTAGGCTTTTCCCTGAGACTCCAAAGCACCGGGCWCCTCCTCCTCTGCCAGCAGGGGTGGCCAAGATCAGGGCTTGAGATAAGACTGGTTTACTGCAAACAGCAGTGAGATAAGAAAATGTAACAGCTAACAGGTAAGAACCGTATCAGCAACAATGTTAATAACAAAAGTGTGCAAAAGGGAGGGTGATTCACATGCAAAATGCTCTCTGCAGAGCACTATCCCGTCTAAAAGGCTGGTGGCTGTGACAGAACAGTTCCAAAAACTGGCACAGCAGGAGAGCTGTTGAAACTCCTCAGGTTTGGAGGAAGTTGCTGACACAACTTATGCAGGAAAAAGGGATTCAGCAAGAAAACAACATTGTACCACTGCTCAAAACTGTCTTGTCAAATCATCACAGTGGGGGTATTTATTCCCACTCCCCTCAAACAGAACAGACAAATGCTGTTCACTGAGCATTGGAAATTGGGGAAGAAGATCTCATGAGTGCCTAAGCCCTCCTGAACATCTCACTGGGRTTAGGCTGAGGGTGCTTCAGACAGCACAACTTTTACATCACCTTCRTACAGAACAGGTGTCACACTCAACAGCTCTGTTTTGTCTCTTTCTCAAGCAGTGACACAAACTCCACTAGGAGCTGAGCATCAGTTGGCAAAGCCCTCAAGACCTGTCAAGAGAATCCCACAGGGTATACAAATGAGGAAAAARAAATTAAGAATTAATCACATAGRTGAGGAATGTATCAAGAAAYAGTCACAGGTTTCTGATGCCAAGATTCCGGTTCAGTGCCCCCTCCCCTTCTCAAAAACACAGCTCACACACTTCCGATTTTGGTTTAGGGTTGTTTTGCATTTTTGTTTGTCTTTTTTTTTTTAATAAAAGAAGGCTTCCAGATACCTAATCACTACTGTGATGTTTGTGCGGGACAAACAAACTTTAAATACTAAAATGCACAAGTCAAAACAAGCTGTTCCAAACTGCTCAGCAGTGCAGGCTCAAGCACTTATTTGCAATGGCTTTACTCTTTGTACAATCAGTTCTATATGTAGCAATGACTGTATATAAAGAATATAGTACATACTATTGTTTTCATTGTCAATTTACAAGAGAAAAAAAATAAATATTTTCCATTCTTATTATACATTAACACTTCAGTAGAAAGTTACAGCTGTTGTGTTGGCATGGCCTGCAACATCAGGAGGAGGAAGGACATGCATACTTATCTATTAAGAACTCTAAAACTATGACTTGGTAATAAATTACAGAGGATAGATACCAGCCAACAGAACACTGATTATCTGAATTCAGTACATTTGTGATTCTTGCTCCATGGCAAAAGCCAAAAATCTTGCAAAATACAAAAGCCAGTAGCTTGCATTATGTAAGAAAGACAAACCACACACGGTACAGCCTCTTCTCCAAATGTTTGTGAGTAACAGGCTCGTGGTTTCTCAGGCAAAGAAGATGAACTTGTTGAGTGGGTCCTTGCACCCTTCACACATAACTAGCACCATAAAGATGCAAGGACCTCAGCAAACACCTAAATTTCATGCTTAATAGATAAAGCATGCATTTTGTAGAGTTTGTGCAGGGTACACACTCTGTTCATTAAGGTTATTGTGCAAAAGAGATTCTCAACCACTGAAGATGTTTCTGTAATTCTGTTAAGATTATTAGCAATGTTTTTAAAGTTKAGCAGGCCTGTGTGTGATTAATGATAAATTGTACTCGTGGTTCCCCCTTGATTGCTGTACACGGGCACTGTACCACTGAACTGAGAGGAAACAAAGGCAGCAGCCTCAATGTCCAATGATGTGGGGGAAAATGAGCTGCAGCTTACTAAAAAAATAAATAAATACTTTAAAATGGCACAAAGCTCTGTACAGGTGGATCTACCAGTGCAAATACATATACATGAGGTACCAATTCAGATCTTKTGATAGGCCACACCTATTTATAGCTATCTTAAAATCACTCTCTTAATTTTCTGCTGCCAGATAAATGCTACAGCTTGTCAGTCTCTAAGTAAAATCAAAGTAAAAAYGAATTTTCAGCATATTCAGTATATCAGATTATTGTAATTTCTCTACAATTTAGTTTCTGAGCTTTAACTGCCGAGACTGCTTAATTAATTTTTGGGTTTTTTAAAAGCACTAGCAATAATTTTCTYTTCCAAGATTTGACATGATTTGAGAAAAAGGTTAAAACTGTATATGTAAATTGGAACAATAACTATAACTGGCTGAATATTTTACCATTGTTTGAAATTTTAATAAGTACTGTTAGAAAGGAGGAACACAATTATTGCTATTTGAGGACTTAAAATTAAAAACAAACCAACCTGAAAGCATAGACAGAACTATTCCAATGGTGAAAATTCTATAGATACAAAACAGCATTCTGCCTAAAATTAGTCCTTTTGCATCTGAACACTCTTCAAGTTATCTACAGCTTTCTCTTCCAGGTAMTTATGATGGCATTTACATGCAGCTAAGGGTTTGAAGTGGCTAACTGAGGGACACACACAGCTCTTCAACTCTGGCAGTTCTTTCTTGAGACGTTCCAGCTGCTCCACCTGGAATACATTTGGTTGTTCAGGGTTTGAGTCATATATCCTGAATAAATGAGAAAAGAAAAAAATACTCATCAGTATAAACTAGCAGTTCACAGAACTGTACACCAGATGAAACATCTGGGATTTTTTTCCTTAATGGAGTACCTTAATCAGGTCCCAAAGACAGTTTGAGGTCAATATTTTAAGTTTTGCTGCTCACCTTGCAATGTAAATGTTATTTCCTTTACACAGACCAGTTAGTGTTTCATTGGACATACTAAAAACCTACTGGCAGATACTCAGTGTCCCAACAAATGTGATTTTACAGGTGGCACAAAGCAGTGAAATAAGAGCAGAGTTCCAGGATTCAAAGTTAAAAGCATAAGGAATTTCAGAGCCCTGARATTGTTTGAACAGACTGTGATACATTGCTTGTACATGATACTGCATGGAGGGTATACTTACTGGTTCAAAAAGTATTTCACTTCCCCCAGTTCAGAACTTTTTCTTTTTTTACATTACCATAATTACCAAAATACTAAGAGTGAAAGATAGAAAATCTGATCCCTATCCACACCTAATGCAAATTAACCATCCACACTATTTTWAARTCTRTCCTCTTTTCACTTTYTTRTTTYCACACAGGTAAACRAAGCTGCAGGATTTGAAATGTCAGCATCCCACCAGTTTGTCCAAATCCAAACCACATTTTGAGTGACAGTGTAAGCACTGAGCACAGCTCAAACACTATTCTGGTGTAATTAATTATAAAGCAAAAAGCATTGGTGCTCCTGTAACCTATTGTGACAAGGATATATCCTGATTTCCCAACAWTAATTTCCAATATCAGCATGTTATTTATATCCAAAATGTTAATCCTGGCATCCAGCTGGTCTCACTTTTAGCTGTTGCACATACACAGTTCCAGGTATTACAGGTTTCCAGTTTATCTTCTTCAAATGAAAACTTCTGCAAGAAATGACCATGGCTTCTGCCTTAATATTATGAATATTYRTRYTTTCAYTTATGATWCCTTCAAGAAAATAGTTTGGTTTTACTTCATCATCCTATGTCTCTCATACATTTTCAAGATATGTCCAGCAGGAACCAATACCACAATCAAAGCAACGTGGTGCTGATGTGAGGGAGTGCAAGGTGCCCTTTTACTCTGACAAGACAATGTGTGAACTGTGAGCAACTCTGAGACACCAAAAACAACACACAGCTCAAAGACTGGCATGAGGATGGGTCTCCAGTGAGGAAACATTTCCACAGGGAAGATTGATATGGATCACATTCTCCACTGTGAGATCAAGGACAATTTCTGTGAAGGAATTCCTAGAAGTGAGGATAGATGCTGTCCAGTGTGATGAAATTCCAACAGAAGGCATAGCATTTAAATTACAAATTAAAAATTACTTACACAGCACTTATTGCCCAACACAGACCTAAGATATGACCCAAAGGTGCCTGATGGAAGCTTTCTGCAGAATAAAAGCTCTGCCTTCCCTCCAGGTGAGACCTGAGCTTCCCTCAGCTGASGCAGCTGACACATTATGAATTTCCCTGTGTGTTCCAGACAAAGCACTGAAACCTGAAGGAATTTTTCTCTATGGCATCACACTTCAGGAACCAAGAACCTTAAGTCCTCCCCACAGTTAGACACTAGAAGAGCAAAGGCATGTTTTGAAACCTTTTGTTCCTAGAACATGRCTAAGCTGATTTCTAAGCACCTTCTGGCAGGTATTTTGTTCATTCTTTACTATAACAAATAAAAATTCAGTAATTCCTGCTCCATTCTAAATTCTCTTCAGTTAAGATTTTGGATGAATTCAACCCTCCAAGCTCCTTGCAAACTGTCCACTAGAGCCAGCTCACTCCAATGTGTGTATATTTGGTTTCTTCTAAACCAAAGGCAGAGSAGACAATTCGAAGCACAGCTTCACTTGTACTTCAGAATTTCTTGATCCTACTTTCTGTTTGGGTCCACAAAAGTACACCAGCAGTTTACAGAAACACAGCTCCAGGACTTCTCTAATTTTTTCCAACATCTCTATAAAGATAAGGAATAAACTCTCATTTCCATATCCTTCATTCTTCAACAGACTATTATTTTTAACAGAAGTTTCTCCATCCAACTTCCTATCAATAAACAAGCCCTGCAGAAGACTGAGAAGTCCTTCAAACATTGCTTTTTTAGGTAAACACCTTCTACAAAAGACTTGCAGGACATTGCAGGGCTATGCAGTGGGTGTAAAACTGATGTGTTTGGCTCCTGTCAGGTGTTTTGCAACCTCTGAAAACACATWAAAAAGGCAGCAGAACTGAAATAGTGTTTTCATGCTAAAAAGATTTTCTGAAGCTTTTRATTAAAGCTTTTCATTTAACATCTCAAGGAAAACCTGAGTTTACTTCACAATTCACAAAACAGGGAAAACTTGGACTATCACTGCATAACACCTTAATTTAATCACTGGGTAAATCATAAATCAATGGATACTACACTTCCTACACATATCCATGCTGTTATTTAAGTCACATGCAATTTCAGGCAAACAGGGCAGCCCAGATTTCAGCASTCTCCTACTTTTGTGAAGTGTTTAAAATGTTTTTGCCTTGATTGCCAGCTAAATTCGTGTAAATGTTGGGAAGTTACCAATACAAAGCAAGCACAGCTTCTGCCTGCAAAAGCAACATGCAGCCTAAGGAACTGCAGGGTTTGGACAAAGCTCTCATGGAAAAGCTCTCAGCATCCACGTTTGGGAAATACTGATTTAGTRTTTTATGCAGTTCTGTGTATTATTCAACAAACGAAATTCAGTCAWGTAAAGTGAAAAGATGATGCAAGTGTAAGCTGGCACCCACCCCCTCTCCACATTGGTATTTAATATACAGCCAGCAGATGTGAAAACACAAGGCTGCATTGTCCTTATCGAGTTAAATATATTCAAATACAGAAATATTTCCTGGACTGTTTACAAAGCCTATCCAGGAGAAAAATATCAGATCAATCACTCCAAAAATCCCACTTTGAAATTCATCATTTTTACCAAGCCAGAGAATTTCACTACAATAGTTTGAAGTTTCTTCTCAATTAAAATCTGAACACCAGACTAATAAAGCAATTTAAGGCTGAGATTTCTGTGCAGACAGAAGATACCCAGTCATGCACATAAAGTACTTTTCTGCATAAGGACCCAAATAAAAGCCTGAAGGAAGATGTGGCACCTCTCTGCAGAGGTTGCCCTTTTAATACAAGTAATTTGGTTACTTTAAACACTGAGATGAAGGGTAGTTAACAGCAGAACATCATCCCAGCAACTGCAGCAGAACATCTGTTTGGTTTAATGACTTTGGATGTATGCAATAATCTGCAGCCCAAGTGGAGAAAGGCCTGGATGGGGGGAGGGAGTGCATTTGTGTTCTTTCCTCTGCCCCAGTGAGATCAGTCTTTTAATATTGTTGGCATTTAAGCTTCCCAGAATCAGCCTTGCAGTTTTTCTCCATGCAAAGCAAAGTCACACCCCCTACCTGCATTTTTTTTTGCCCAGTGCTTGGTATCACCAACTTTTGGTATTCAGGACACAGTTTTTCTGCCATCTTCACAACTGGCTACAGTGTTTTGGTCAATTCTACATGGATGATTAAAGTTTGGAAAAAATAGCTTACAGAAATAATCTCTATGCACATAATTCATAATCTCAGAAATAACTACTGCACACAGTAACACAGGGCCACATGCAAGCAACCTAAAATCACTGGAATTCCTCTRTTCACTTCCTAGATTATTCAGACACTCAGCACTTAACATGGTGTAAGTAAAGGTCTGGTGAACAGCAACACAAAACACCATATTTGATAGATATCTGGACTTGGCCATAAATCCAGATAACAAAAAATCTGCAGAAACCATGGAAGCAGCACCATCTTAATTCAGCCCTGGAAATATTCTGGAATTTGAAGACACAACAATAGCATGAACTGACTTTAAAATAAAACAGATTACTGCACTCCCTACTTATGTCTAGACCTTGGGACAGCCATGTACATCTCTCCCTCTCATTCTGCTTTTTAAATTTAATTTTAAATTTATTTCTAAACGTCAAACAGCACAGAATATGGTTGCTGACACCACACCTATTTAAACTTTTAATAAGAAGTCTCAAACTATCTGAAAGGCTTCCTCTTTTCCCAGCACCTCCAGCTGTGAGTGGGAACATTTGCTGCCAGGTTTTACATTCCTGCCTTTCAGACTTGCAGGTACCACCCCCATCTCAAAATGTCCAGTTAGAGATATCTAATGCCACTTTCAGAAAGTGTCATATTCCTTCTAAGGCACCTATATTAAGATTGAATTTAATTTTATTCAGACAATTGGTAGATGTTGAAAAATAAGAATTGCAAAGGGACATTCCATTATTTGTTTGGCCTACAGAAAAAAAAAAAAAAGGGAAGTGACATTTGGAAATTACATTTAACAAGCCTAGAATAATTACATGGAAACAAGATAACAGTTTGCTACTCAAACTGCACTTTGTAACTTGATAAACAAAGGAAAAAAATGCAGCACTGAAACACAACTACTCTCTTGAAACAGCTTTGGAGTTAATACTAATTTTGGGATTCCTCTCCAAAAAATGGGAAGATGTTGAAGTGGAAATGATAGAGGGGGCAAGCAGTGAGAGGAGAGATGAACACTATTAAGRATCCAGATGATCTAAACAGTACAGGAAAGCAAAGAACTTTTTGTTTAGTTAAATCCACAATGGAATTCAGCCTTCCAGCAAATTGGCTGGTTATCAAAAGGTGAGATAAAAGGTGCTCTATTATCCTACTACAACTTCAAGCACTAAACAGTACGAAAGAAACACAAGGTGACACGTGGCTGACCTACAGCCTTGACAAACACCACAACATTTAACTAGTGTGGAGCATCCAAAGCAATAGAAGCAACACAAAGTCAGAAATTAGGCTGTCACCTGCTTTACTATTTTACCACAGTAATGAATATCTACTGCACAAAGAGTAATTAACAACTCTGGAAGACTGCATTAGCAGACATCAGATGAGCACACATTTTAAGAACACTTTATGCWGCAGTATTTGGTTAAAACACCCCACCAATAATGTATCACTTTATAAAACAGAGCCTTTGATAATAATTGATCCTCCTCCTCCCTTTGTTTTTTTTGTTTTTGGTTTGTTTTTTTTTTGTTTGTTTGTTTTTTTAGGTAAAACATTATACAAAGCAATACTCTTGTAAAAGAAGGCTTGAAAGCCTTCTGTAATGTGCAACTTCAGTTACACTTAATGCTTTCCCAATTAAAAATTCTCTCTTATCTATCAGAAATTCTAATTTAATAAATCAGCTTCTCTTATTAAACTTCATCTCATAACGAATTTCACATCTTCAAAGATAAGGAACTACAAACTTCTGGGTTTTTTAAGCAACTAAACACAACACTATTTTTGTTTAAATATTTACCACAGTATTCTGAATTTCTGGAAGTAATASAGCTACTCTCTAAAGTGACTAATTTGGCAGTTTGCCCTGGAGTCGCTCCAAGCTGATTTTAACAGGAAAAACCAATGAATTCACAGCTTTGAAACAAACAGRATCTTGGCAAGAATTAAGTTAAAATCATTCATTTAAGTTGTGTTAACTATTTGTGTAGCTTCATGTAGAATGCTGAAGCTCTCAGTCAAACAGTTAAATAACATTGTGCTCACCATGTCATGTACACAGCTTAAAAATTACTATCTGAATATTAGCAGCACCTTGAAAGTGTATGCCCTGCACTAATTCTTTGAAGAAACAAATCACATTTACGTTAATCTCAGGAGAAACAGAAGTTATTTTGATTCATATACACAGCTGAAAGAGTAGGAATTGATGTTAAGACTTGATCTTGATCTGGGTTTCTCAACCCAGTCAACCAAGAAGCAACATGAAATTTCACCAGAATCAAAATRCAGTAGTTTCTGAGCTTGATGATGATGATTATTAATTTAGAAAGTCAAAATTAAGTACCTGTCATATATTAGCCCATGAACACCATATTCTCTCAACTTCTTCCTGTTATCTGGGTCATTTGCATCATCACCCCACGAAAAAATAACCAGGCCTTTGGATATGGCCCGTTGAACAAATGCTGGATTCCTCAGCAGATCTTCAGAATGTACATTAATTCCCTGAAATACAAAAGATTTCAATTAAAATCCACGTCTCCCTGAAACTCCTATATCAGTTTTTAAAATTTTTTTACAGTGGCAGCTCCTTACAATTTCATCCATGAAATAAACGTAACATAAAACAAAATTTAATTGTTTAACAATAAACATATTTAATAACATAATATGTTATTAACAATAAATATATTTAATTTTTATTAAACAACATAACAATAAAAATATTTAATACAATTASAGAGTTTATTTATAGTGCTATTTTTAAAGCACTATATTAAATGACATTTGATACAATGGATATTATTTTGGCAGTTACCCAATATTAGTGTATTAGTGTATATTAATTTCTTTTATGACATTAGTTGTAATTCAAAGCATTAGTGTCCAAATTGATAGATTTAAAACAAGCAGTTAAAATTTAGTTTCATTTTAACTTGTCAGCTTACCAACAAGTTTTCAAACTGTGCAAAGTTAATGGCAATTGGAGTTGTGCGAGATCTGAGATCCATAAGCTCTGGGTAGAGTTTAGATTCCCCTTGGGTGAGAAATAACACAGGATACTTGTTCTGCTTATGCCGGATCCTGTCAGGAAAAAAGTTCACAAATAGAAAATGAAAAAAATAAAAATGTAAAAATACAAAGCAGGAGAATTCAATCTCACTGTTTTGAGGGGAATTCCTCTCTTTAATGCGTTTTCTTCTAGTTCCTAGCTGGTACAAGGAGATGGTCCCATAGTTTACCATCAAACTGTGAGACAAACTGCTCAAGTGATTTATTCTGGCACTACTGGAGATTCATAGAGTTTAAGGGAAGCTAAGCTTGATGCTGATCTCAGATCCACATCCTCAAAATGTTTATATAAAATCCCTGAAGGCCATTTAATTCTGTAATTTTTTTCTTAAATGCTCATTAGATTCATGAAGATCCACAAGAATTTCTAAACACGGTTAACATACAGTCCCTAACCTAATTTCAAGTTGGATACTGTAACAAAATTATTTCATTTAAAGTCAGGCGTGACTGAAGAAGACTTTGGAATGTCAGATGAAACCCTGACCTTTTTTGTTGTGCTGAGAAAGAGTAAAGCATCTAGGAAGGCACTTACAACTTTTCTCTCCTATTTTTTTTTGGCTCATTTCAGATGGCAAAGTGGTCTCATTTCAGCTTCCAACCATTCTAGCACCCCAAGTTTATGTCTAAGCAAAACACCAGTAMTTTATTTCCTGGTGTGTATTCTTAYGYAAAAAGTAAATTTTACCAAATAAAAATAAATTTTAAAAAGAAAGTATTTATTTCTTTCAACTTACATTGTACAAATATCTGCGTGAAAAGAAGAAAACACAATTCTTCTTCCTCCAGCATTCATCAAAACAGTTTTCAGAATAATATCTAGAAAAACGTTCATATCAAAGTAAGTTGACAAGTTGCCATCCCATTGTCCATCCTAAAAAAAAAAAAGCACAAGTTTCAGCCACTTAAATTAATGCTCACTGTGATTATTTTAACGAGCAATGGTTTTCAAATTTAACCTGAGCTGTGAGAATTCAGTGTGAACACAGAAGTCAATCCTTCAGTCTGCTGGATGCTGGTTACAGTCTGTGAGGTGCAGCTGAATTCTCACAGCAATAAGATTCACTGAAAAATTCACCATCTCTCCATCCAAGGAATGCATTCATAGGATGCCTATTCTTATTTCAAAACCACAAAGAAATTCCCTGAAGATTTAATAATTACAGCAAATACTCTCTGCTGTTATTTCTAGCATAAGGAGTTTTTCCTACCACTCTCCCTAACTTCCTTCCCCAACTCCAGGCTTCCAATCCCAGCTTTTACARCCATTTCCTTCTGTTCTGAGTGCTGCACAATCCAGCTGAGTCTGCAGTCTGAAAGGAAACAGCTGCTTGCATCACTGCACCATGGGGTAGCTGCTCCTGCACTGGGCCAGGAAAGATTGAATTTCTTGGCACTTTCCTGCCTGCCCTGTTGTGATCTGTTGGTTCTTAAAAGAATCTCCTATCAAAAGCAGTCTGAGCTGCATGAACTCAATCCCATAAATACTTTCCATCAGTTTAACAATTGGTTTTCTCATTTGTTGGAGTGATGCTATTATATCCCCACTTGAAAAAAAATGCATTACAAAAAAGACACATAAAACATTCAAAAATTATGCCTCTGCAGCTCATAAATTGTTAGGTCAAATTACAAAGTTTAGTCGTGAGAATGTCAAAGAATCAAAGTAAATCACGAGTGTTTACTTACCCTTTGTTGGGAGATCCATTTTATTTCTATGTTGAACCCAACATCTTTAGAAATACACTCCAGGACCTGAAAAAAAAAAATCATTATAAAGAGATCCCACAGCAAACAAAATACTATGAAGGTAATTATTGGGAGAATAATCATCTTGCTCTATATTCACAACTTACTCTTTGCAGAGAAGGAAATGGCTGGGTCTCAAAAGCAGAGTTCTCTTCGTCYGTAAAAGATGCTGGAAAGGAATATAAAACATTGAATCAACACAAACAGAAGCATAATCTCAGTATTGCCAAGAAATAAATCCATAAATCCAGCAATGCCCAAAAAAAGCTGGGCTCGAAATCATAAGGCCTTTAGGAATAAACAATGCAAAGGTCTCTCCCTTTTGATTCCCTACACCCTTCCTCTAACAATGACACGCTCCAACGATGGTGCTGCCAATTCCTGTTTTCCAGTGGGGAAACTGTTTGACCACTATTTAAAAACTTGCCACGATACTGATCAGAAATGGCTTCTCCTATCCCTCACTGAATCACATCCAGAAGAAGCCTTGCCTATCGAGGCTTATTTATTTTATTTTTTTTTATTTTATCTTTTCCTATACAGGTAGGATGTGTGAGATACTTTGCCAATTTGCTGTCCTTACAAAGGGGGTAATTAAGGCCAAAAATTCACAGCACTGATAAGACACCCTACAGCAGTTACTAAAGTTCTTGTCAGCCATTCTGAAAAGATGAAGCTACAGCTAGAGAAGCATAAGATGGAAACATCAGTGGTRGTTTTGTTATCACTACTCAGAACTAGATATTTATCTGTACATTCTTCTCCTACCCTTGCATCCCTGCTTCCCAAGGGAGTAAATTCTGTTCAGCTACACTCTTCCCAGTAAAGAGCTCTACAGCATGCAAAAAATTAACTGCATACACATTTAGAAATGTTCAGRACAAATGTGATTAAGAACAAGCTACTGCAACCACAGAATTTATRCAATTACATGGTTATAAACCAATCCAAGACTTTTCCAAACTAGTACATACCATTGTGATCTTTAACTTTCAGGGCCGTCACGTGAGCCAGCTGAGGAGCATAAGAGTAGCATTAACACTCTACCCAGAGATCTTCCTACTCATAAAATGTAACTAATTTTGCTTGTATATAGTTTTCAAGTTTAAAAGTCCATTATAGGCAAAGTTTTAGTAAGTTTTAAAGCAATAAAGGGCATACAAGTATATATCACATTTTTCTTTCAGACTTTAAAGATTTCAAGGAAAGATCAAAACTGAACTGAAAACATGCTTACTGGAAATTCAGAAATCAAGTGAAGGGTAAACCCACACATACCATAATTCAATATCAAGATGTGAAAAAATCTGAACACGAATCACTCCTCTCTGTCCCAATCCAGTGCAGAGGACTGACCTATTTTATATAATATTCACACATACTGAGGTAAAATCAGGCCAGACATAGGGACAATTCCCATGCTCCATTCAAATTCTCTCTCCACAAAAGGAGCAGACCAAGTAATTTKAAATAAAAAGAATAATTTGGGGTTCAGCCAGATTTTTCCCTGACTGAGGACAGGTATCTCTGCAGGGTCTTCAGCAGCCCAGTTATCCCCTGACTCTTTTTATGTAGACAGGGCACTATTGTTTGGAAGGTACAGCAGTTAAACTTAGTCCTTTCAACATTGGAAAATTAGATACCATATTTCTAGAAGATAAAAGTAATGAAATCCATCCAAGTTGTAATGATGATGTTGAAGTATTTTCTTGGAATTATTTGATTGCTCTATTTATATAATTTCAAAAACTGTGCTCTCCAAAGCTATCTRTGGTTAGTCCCAAAACCTCTAAGCTTCATGAACAATTTGAAATCCTACACATAGCACACCATACAAGCCAAGGTAACAATACCTTCAGTAACTGCAGCTGATCAAATGTGAGCTCTTTGACTGCAATCTCAAACAGTTCCACAGGCTCTGTATCCAGTTTCTTTGAAGAGAAAYAACACATAATTAAGCATCAGTGAAAACAACAAAAAAGCCTACACTTTTTATACAGTAGCACTAAAGGCAACAATGTTTCATCTTTTGTACTTTGTATCTTGATAAAAATACATTTGTATGTTAAGATGAACAGTTTACATGAGAACAAACAGTAATTTAAAAGCATAAACCAGGTGTCAATTTGAAGAAAACGTTCTTTCATGAAAATCAGACAGAGGCTTTAAAGTTCTTCTCATTCAAAACGTTAGCATAATTATTCTGTAAAAATTTGTTTGTTAAAGTATTCAGGAAAGATGTCTGCAAGAAATGCAGTAAAAAATACTCCAAGGCAGTTCAGTTTACTGCTGTCTATCCACTGTTTCAGAAACTAATTTAGAAGAGATAAATGTCCTGTAGTAAAACTGAGAGACAATCCACTCCCAAAACAAAGACCTAATTTCAGAAAAATTYTGTGCATTTCATACTTCCCCTCTTCACTAAGAAATTTTTACAGAGCAAGACAACGCTGAGTCAAGAGATACTGAATATTCATTTCCCTCAGTCAAAGTTTCACTTCCACTACTGTTCAAAACCCAAGCCTCCTACAGACTGCAACATTGCCATGGGTGTGAGTGTTTGAAGACACAARACTCAGTGCCAAGAAAACACAGCAGTGTGCTCTGCCACACTCTCTGTCTCTGGTTTCACTGCCASAACCAGGAGGGAAGATAACCAGAACAGCACAGAATGCAAATGGTCAGTTTTGAGTCTAAGGGATTCCTATAGCACTACTGAATATAGTGGTGTTGTCTGTTTTTTTCTTCCAAATCTTAGGTGAAAGAAGATAAATAATAACTATAATGTAGGCTTGAAGAGTCCCAAACCATGCATCTGAAATGCTGTTGCTTCAACATCCAAAGGAAGAACTCAACTTCCTTGCTCTACTTTCTGTACAATGCAATGCTGCAAATTTATTGCCATTCCATCCCTCAAGTCCCCAGAATTATTTCTATGAGAGCTTGGCATTTTGGTTTCTGGAATGGTGTTTATAAATAAAATACAGATATGATCTTCTTTACCTTTTTCATGGCCATGCAACACGTGAGATCGTGGTATACTATAGGCACATGATCCTTGGAAAGGTGTACATCAAATTCCACATATGCTGCTCCCTACAGAAAATTGAACAAAACAAAACCTCATTAACTGCTTAGGCACAAGGACTACAGAACTGCATGTAGRTATTGTCAATATTCAGGTCCTGGACCATCAGGCAAACTTTGAATACAACTGGCTATTACCAGTTAAAGCATGCTCAGCAATGAATTAATAATGAAAAAAATCATATGGCAAATTATCTTAATTACCATAATACAGCTCATATATATATATGTATATATGTATCTATCTTGCTTAATCTTGTAAACCCTTTAGTAAGATTCAATTCTGATTACAGAGAAAGGCTAAGATGATATTTTTAGATGCAGATGTTTTAAACATAGATGCCTTTGAGGCATCTTCCTCCCTCCTCCCCACCACCACACCAAGAGACAAGTGATGGCTCCATATTGCCAAGGTTTTAGGAAATATTCCATAGAGCAACAAACTTCTGGAGTCACCAGGGAGTAACACAGTAGCAGTGTGAAGTCATATGGCAAGAGCAGAAATAGATGTATTCAGTATTCTCCTGCCCTTTTCAGCTGTATGCAATTTTCTCTTAGGCTTTAGAAAAGGAAGAAAAGTTCAAAAGCTCTAAGTACAGCCTCTGGGACAAGAGGGAGGGCCAGAAAAGAAGAGAAATTCACACTAAGAGATTCGAGGTTTTTTTAGTTACATTGACTGTCTGCAAATCAATCCTTTGAAAAGCCTCCAACAATACCATTCATCAAATTATCACCCTGACACAAACACTTTCTCAATCAGCACGGAGACAAAATAGGACATGTTTTTTTTCAGCCCTATTCTCAGCAGAATTATTTTCAGAGTTGTGCTTTCATCTATTTGCAGATGGAAAAGCTGAAAACCACATCTATGGTGATGCTGCYCATGACTTCACAGCCAATTTCTGCCTCAGTGCATATTTCCTGTGAGCATTTTAAAAGTTGTCTATAAACCTGCAGTGTCCACTCAGGGATTAAGAACTACTGTTCAAAACAGTAATTTAGCAGGCACTGTTTTCCTTTGCTCTTCAGTGATCAAGGTTAAAAGCAACCACCTCATCACAGAATTTAGGCACAAGGAGTTGGTATCTCCCAAACTGCAAGTTCTATCTTAGGATTCCAAGTTTTCAGTGTAGCAAGCACCAAAACAAGGCTTAGTTTATTCTACCAGCTCAGCTCCCAAGTCACATTTTCAGACAGCAAGTTTTGGAACACTGCAGTCCCTGAGCAAGACCTTTGCCACCTGAGAGCATGCTGACATACTCTAGCAGTGCCAAAATTTTATTCATTTCTTCAAATTATCTGTACAGGGTTGAGATTAAAATTCCCCCAGTATTAGAATATCACCAGAATATACTAAATGGAAGTTCAGATTTTTTTTAAGGGACTTGAGAATGAGAGTCCAACCTACTATTAACTTCCCATTACCCAGGCAATTTCCACAGTGATTTGATCTAATTTCCATCAGTGCARTTACCATTCACTGTATTGAATCATGCATATTAAGCATACAAGCCAGCCTAGTTTGCACTCCACAGGTGCTGTGTGTATGAAAATGTGTGTACATACATGACTTGCAGCACTCCTCAGGGATGCAATGGTGTTCTCTTGAACTTTAGCAAGTCTGAAACAGCCAAGAAAAAGGGKTTGTTAGCTGCAGCACAGAAGTCCATTGAAACAACAGAAATACAAATCAGAAATTTTTATTTTAGGGAATACCCACAACTTGATACTTGAAGTAAATGAATATGGTTGAAGCTTTTTAGGCTCATTGCTTCCCCAGCTGATGTCAGTGACACCAAATAATCTCCCCAGTTTAAAATGCAAACTTACTTAGCTGTTGTTGTAGAATTTCCTGCTCCCCTGTGTCCCACATCTAGAGTTGTTCTTGGTTTCCAGTATTTTGCATACGAAGCCTTCATATCACAATTGTATCCCTGGATGGGTTTAATGATTATGTAGTCCACTGCAAGAAAAACACCAATGTTTCACATGTCAGTAAACAGCAGATRGCTTTGARTAAAGTTATCTACATCTGTTGTTTGCATCAACTGTACCTCTAACTTTTCCAATTGTCTTCCTTGGATTTCTGCTCATAATAGCAAGTGTAAGAATTCCAGCACTCTTTCCGAGTTCTGCAATTGTGGATGACAGGAGRCAGGCAGAGCCTACATGACCTGGGAGCACATCATCTTGTACTACCTTCTCACCTAAATTTTCCTATAAAAACAAAACAAACAAAAACCCAAAACCCCTACTGTTAGATGTGAGAATTCTAAAGAATCTCTTCTGCCTTGCTCCTCAGGACACAACACAAGTTTCTTGTGTGTTATAGAAAACATTAACTTCAGGTTAAAACTTTTTTTTTTTGTAACAGCAAGTTACAAATTACTATCAGGAATATTAAAATACTGATAGAAATCTACAAAACTCAAAYTTGTCTTTGACATCCCTTATATTTGACAAGCTTCTCAGACTAAAATTACATGCATGGAATAGTCTGTCTTCTAAAATGCCCAAGCCATGTTTAGAAYAAAAATTAACTGCAAAGATATATATGCTTAAAATGCTAAAAAACTTTGTATGCATGTGCAGGGAAGAACTAATAGGCAGAATGTGCACTTGACCATAATCAAGTTCAGGAACTATGCAGACACTCAMAATTACTACTGTAAGTGATCTTGAAGGCTTTTTCAAACCAAAAAGAGAATGCTTCAAAAATTCTATTCTGCATAAGCTGCTTTCTTTTGAAAAGAACTTYAAATACCAAGATCTTCCAGGGCAAAAAATATTGCAAAATAACAGACACAGTAGTGAGAATCCAGTTTTAATTTGCACTAGTTAGTTCAGAGAAATCTCCTTTGCTTAAAATGAAAAAATTTAGATTCAGAAATTGTGATATAACCAGTTTATATACACATTGTTCAGGTTCAAGCAGGAGAAGTATAACAACATGCAATACTGCACACAATGATTCAAGTCTAATTTGTACTGCTTCCTAAATAAGCAGAACTGAAAGGCTTTCTGTGTCACATCAAGAAGACTCACAAAAGGAGCTGAGAGTCAGCAGTCTCAGTTTGTGTAAGCAAACCMTAAAGATCAACAATCTCAGGCAGTAGCCCAGTTTCAACAGTGAAATCTTCACAATAACTGACTCAAGCTCCAAACAGGAGAGTTGATTCTTAGGGATAAAGAGACATACCTCAAAAAAATCAAATATTAATTCCAAGTTATCAGGCTCCATGGTTTGTATTGTGTATTCTATCCATCTGTCTGGCTGCAGAGCATAGCCAGAGTCAGGCTGAGARTGCCGACATTTGTAGTCGTTGTCACTGATTAAGGAGAACTCCACTGTGTTTGCCATTTTCTGAGGGACAGTAGGGGATGTCTTCTCTTGGGTCTCTTCTTCATCATCCTTCTCTAGGCCTTCTAGGGTCAGTTTTACTCTGCTCAACCACAAACACAAAACAAAATGGTTAAGTCACTGAAGGGTCTTTACAAACGGTAGGAGATTTAGAAAGAAGCTCAAGCAGAAGCTCATACAACATAAGAATTGTTTCACCACCACCATCCACAGAACAGCACTGGGTTTGCAGCCAGTCAAAATCATATTTAAGTCAGATTTCAGTGCTCAAGTCACTGCTAAAAGTTGAACTTGGCTAAATACGACCACTGTACTAGTGGTCTGAGAAGCAGCACTCCACCAGACTATTTGKCAGCCTTCCTGTACAGATTAATACCCATAATGCCAACAGCCTAATGAAAAGCACTGAAAACAGCAGTAATCATCAAGATCAAAACTCAAATTTTGATGGCTGCTGCTATGTTTCTATGATAAGGCAGAYAAGTAATACTGAAGTAATTAAGTTCCTTGAAAAATCCTAAATGAGCATTTAAACTGAATGTGATTCCTGAAAAATCCTGGACTGAGAGGCAAAAGCCTCTCCATAAGGCTCAAAATCCTTTATCATACTGAGCAAACCTTCCACATAAAGTGAGTTATGTCAGTGGTATAAGCATACATGAGTAACCCAAATCCCTTCCTGCATCATAGACAGAAGATTGAGATAAAGGATTATCAAAAGATGCCAATTCACCAGTAAAACTGAAGTCATACCTCAAAGAAATAATTACAGTTATAGAAACCTTACACCAAGTCCACACTATTAATACTCTCATTAAAAAATAAGTCACAAGACAGGTACTCCAGAAATTTGAGAAACAACACTGCCATACCAAGTGACAGCCACAGAAAGTACTGGACAGATCCAAATTTTTAGGACAGAGTATTCAGTGAATGCATCCAGCTTATCAAGTTTTATTCCAGACATTTAATTTGGACAAGAAGCTGKCTTCAGAAATTGATCTCTCTACCTGCTATAACATACAAGGARAAAAGGCAAAGCTGTAGAGAGCACAATGTAAGTATTAAATCTCACTGAAGAGTGTCATTAAACAAAGCTTCCYCTCATCAGAAAACCTGGAATTGGTGGGAGAGGGAATCAAATCAAAACTGAAAAAAAAAAGAAAGAAATCAAGTGTCACAGAATGGTTTGGGTTGGAAGGAAACTTGAAGATCATGTAGTACTAACCCCCTGCTGTGTGGGCAGGGACACTTTTCACTCGACCAGGTTCCACTAAACCCCATCCAATTTGGCCTTGAACACCTCCAGGGATTTGGCAACTACAGTTCTGGACAACCTGTGCCGGTACCTCACCACCCTCACACTAAAGATTGTCTTCCTAATATCTACTTAATCCTGTCCTCTTTTAGTTTAAAGCCATTCTCACTTGCCCTGTCACTCCAGGCCTTTGTCCATGGTCCCTTTTCAGCCCTGGTCCTCACCTGGACATCAAACTGCTGACCACAACACCCAGAGCAACCATCCAGCCAAATCCTCATCCACKGTGTGCAACGGTGCAGTCCTCTAAACACCAGGGCTAAGATACCCATTTCTGACAATTAACTGGAGAGTTAYAAGAATGCCTGCTTTTTGAGGCATCTCTGCAGAGAAAAGCATCAACCTGATTTAAATAAAAGCCTAAGAACACTAAAGTTCCAGCCAAAAAGCAAGAAACCCCAAGTATGGAGCAAGTATTTGTGCTTTACTRCTTGGAAATCAGGCTATTAGCAAACCTAAATTAAAGGCTACATTAATTAAGTTTTAAAAAAAATTCCACTATTATTGACAATTAACATGAGGTAAATTGCACACTGAAACAAGAAAGCWCTTACCTAAACCGTGATGTTTTAAATTTCTTCTTAGATATCAGTACAGGGGGTTTCTCAGAATAATGCAAACGTAGCCTAATTTCTGTCTGACACGTCAGCCACCCAGCATCCACAGTTTCAATACCATCTACCAAAAATCAAACAAAAAGGAGAAGACATTTTAGTRACTTATTTTAGGGAGACCTAGACAGTTCCTCTTGCCATCATCTTCCAGATAATCCTCCTTATCACCAGCCTTACTCTACATTAACACAAGAGCAATTGTTGAGTGCAGCCTTTCCCCAGGTTTTTGGAAAGATCCAGAACAGACAATAGATGCTGCAGTTGTTTGCTGGATTTTAAGGGGGTTAAACAGGAGCATGATCATGTGTAAACTGTCTGCAGGACAGCACTGACTATTCCAGTGTTAATTTTCTATTTATGCTATCAAGAGCTAAGTTAAGCCTCCAAAGGCAGGAGTAACATTCCCTTGTCCTGGGATTTCCCAATACAAGGAATAATAGTGGCAGAAACTCTGAAGATTCATAAACAATTAGAAACTCCCTGTTTCTGTTTAGATAGAGGTGCCCAATTAGCTCATCAWAATCAGTGCAAGTCTGCAGGACAGGGAACAGCAACAGTTTTTATGGAAAGCATGGAGAATCCTCAACCTGAACATCAAAACAAGGAAAGCCTACAAGCAGTAGGACCAGAAACACAAGTTGCAAACCAAGTGCTGAAGCAAAGCCCACATTTTTGATGAGTTCCTAAAGAGCCAAACCCATCATTTGATGAGGATATGAGGGGAAAATGGAATAGCTTGAAGACAAGATGTATGAGACAAAGATGAGGTGATAAAGAGTCACCTTAAGTGTCCAAGGATTGAACATTAAGTGAGAGGTGGGTCAGAACTGCCAGAAGCCAGACATTTGTGTGGGTTTAGAGAACTTTTTAACAGTTCCATCTCTAACAGAAGAGGCAGAGTGGGAACATTCAGTTTGAGTGATTGTGTTTTTCTAAGCATGAAGCATTTTTCTAWGGCTAGGTATTAAAATAAAGTCTATTCGGTATTTCCAAAAATACATGCTCATGATTAAAAATTTCCAAATTTCAACTTTTAACATCATCAGAGCAACAACACTTCAACTCATCACAGCAGTCTTTTACAGACATTTCAAGGGGTAACAGCCTGAGTGTGAATGGACAAATGATGGACAYAAAAATAGCTGTAAAAGCACAGAAAGCAATCATAGGCAATTCTTCTCAAAACTTGTAACTTCAASTATTTTTCAATTACAAGACTTAACCTTGTTTAAATTAAATTCATGGTATAGAATAAAGGTTAATGTATCTCACTTACTACAGATTCCAAAGCATCCATCGTCGACAGCAATTTCATTTTCTAAAATTAAAAGGAAGGGAAAAGAATGGAAAGAACTAATTAGTATCCACATTTTAAAAAAATCATTGCCAAGTTAAATTAATTCTACTTTTCCACTTCACTTATAAAAAGTATATCTAAAAAAGGTAGGAAAACTGAAACAGACAAAGTAGCATGTTTTTTGCAACCTTCTATAAAGATTTATCCCAATTTATGCTTTTTTCTTAGTTTCTGCACAAAAAGAACGACACACAAAATGCCACATTTCACTTGAAGTAATCTGAACTGAGAAGAGAAAAAAAAAAGCTGCATAATTTTCTGGCTTGCTGCAATATTTTGCTGATATCTACATCCTACTAGAATCTAAGATGCTTCACTTGTCAAAGTAACATCAAAGACATTAAAGTTTCTTGCAAACATACAAGAAAGTTATCCTGCTGCAGATTTATAATAAAAGCTTTTAAATCGAGTTAATCACAATTAAAATGCTTATTCTGTCCACATGACAGAAATCAACCTAGCATGAAATACTCAAAACACTCAGCTCACACTCACTTTTACCCTTACTCTTTCCAAAGCTTTAATAATCTTAAGGCAATAGGTAAATTCACCAGCATTAACAGAACTGCCATAGCCTAAACAAACCACACATTTCTCAAAACATAAATCTCAAATCATAAATCATTTTGCCTCTGCAGTGATTAATCCCTTTTTTTTCCCCTAAGAGGAATAATAGGCCTCCTAACCTAATCTTCTAATAAGCACAGGCAACAATTTGGGATCATAATGACCCAGTGCTAACACAGTGTGTTTGCTGCATTTCCTTAAAAACTGCTTATGAAGAATTGAGTATTACTTGGGGAAAAAGGAATCCTAACTGCTTGGAATGAGGCAATCTAAATTTAGAGATAAAGTCTAGGCCCTAACAGTGGATAGGCTGCTTCCCTTATCAGTTACTGACAAATACAGAAATAATCTTCTTCCAGGAATAAARCCACAACTAATTCAACTGAAATTTTTAAAAAAGAGGCAAAGGGAGAACAAATGTGATCATGGTGCTATTCACAACTAACAGACAGTTTCTTTGATACCACCTTGTTACTAAAAGACATTTTTTAAATCATCAGAAAGTTTTTAACAAATGTGAACTTCTAAGTGTGGAGAAAATCATATTTTTCATGTGCTAGAAAAGACAGTGCATAAAACATGCCATAGCAGCATARGAGATCTAAACTACAAGCTACATTCAAAGGTTATTTCAGTCACTCTTAAAGCCCAAACTTTTTCCCCGTYCACAAAAGCATTAGTAACTTCTATGCAAGTCTGCATGCCACCCTTTCTTTCAGCAAAATACATTTCTGCTAAACTGACGGGTAAATAAGTCCACTCACATTTCTATTTACATTAACCCATTTACTTAAAGAAGCCTAATTAAACATTTTGGTTTAAAATTTTACTTTCTAAATTATACTTAAATAAAAACAACAGTGACTTCATACCCTCCCCCATTTTCTCTAAAAAAGATAATATGGATCCTTAGTCTCAAAGAATTAAGCTTACAGAAATTTATTACCATTCCAAATTAATAAAAAAACCAGCCCACATAATCTTAAGGATGACAGCAAACAATTTCACATCCACTCCATTTTGAAGCCACTTATATATATACACATATATAAAATTTTGAGAGTAAGGCCCATGTTGTGCAAAGAAAAATTCTATACCTCCCCCACATTAATAAATTTAAGTATTTTACAACTATAGCTATCAATCCCTCTAAACCAGTGTGCAGCATATCAGCAATCTTATGCATATGCCTCAAACAGATGCAGTTGATGCCCATACCTAAAGGGGTAATTGATCGTGGTTGTAGATGAGTCTCCCACGTGTGAACTATGACTTCGCAGGGACCATCGATAGTCTGTAATTTAAAAGTTAAATKTCTGCAATAATTTCTTTTGTTAGATCTGACTTTGTACCCATGAAGCTGTTTGGGATGGTCGTGAGCTAAACTTAGAGATTTAAGAAAAAAGAAAGAGAAGAAGAAGAGAGAGAGGGGAACAGAGAGAGAGAGGTTGAAGGAGAAAGAAAGAAAACAGATGAGGCTTCTTACCCCTGCAACTGCTGATGACTCTATTTGATGTGTTGTGAATACATATGACAAAACTTGTGACAGTCTGACATGGCTGAGAAGTTACATGRAACCATCAAACCTTTAGTGCTTACAGATACTCCACTGGACTACTTTAGTTTCCTTTTGATACAAAAAGTCTCTGAACTCATTGAGAGTGCTCACTGCTCTCAAGCAACAGCAACAGTTTATGGAAAAACATGCCCCACATCTCTAATTCCAAACAGCACTCAGCATGTACTCATGCACATAGCAGTTGCAGGGGTGGGTTCTCCTTCAAAATTTGCCTAACTGAATTCAAAGACTTTAAACACAGTTATTTTAGCTGTGGTATGGAAGAGCAAATTATTTACCATCTAATTAAAATATAAATAATTGATCCAATCAGCCAGCAATGAAGACCCTGCAGCCTATTACAGCTGAAGCAGTATAAATTAATTCTTTCATTAAAAAGAAATATTGTTGTCCACTAAAAGACGTTTGTTGACCAATATAGCCACRACTCAGACAGATATGCAGAACAATAACACAATCTCTTCTTTCAGAACAATTAGAGCTTGAAATAGTTTTCTGGGTAAAAGCTTTTACGTAACCACAACTTAAAACCAGAAAGAACATGCCTGATTCACAGCTCAATCACCCAAAGAAGTTTCCCTTAGCATGGCACAGTTGTTACTATCAGATGTAAAAACCACTGTCAAATAGCTCCAGTTTGTCATTTTGGAGTTTAGGGCCTAAGTAACTCTTATTTCTAAAAAGACTCGCTCCTATTGCCAATGACATGGAAGTTTCAACGCCAGCTTGTAGCAGAATTCAGGTTCTTGTTTAAATAGATTTCATATCCACAGGGACATCCAGACAAGCTTCAAATTCAGCAATGTAATTACACAGGACTGTAATGCTTTGTTCTATTACAGCTCACTTAAATTCTTTACATGCAGATGGGATTACTTGACATACAYTGAACACATTTAATCTACCATGCTTTTGGGTGAGTTAACAGCTAATACCAAATATTTAACAAGTGCTCTCAGTAAAGACATGTTTCTCTGTGARTTGTAGCTAAAGCAATTTTCCCAACGAGTTCAGAGGCATTCATACTTAAAAGAGTCATGTCAGAATAAAACACATATGCCCAAAGTTGCGTTCTAAAGACAGAATGCATGTAAATATAGACAAAATTATATTACTGCTTTCAATTTATTCCTATTATAGGGCAATTTTAATTCCCAGCTTCTCACTGCTGCCACAAGGACCATTAGTAGGATCTCTAGAAAAGTAAACAATGAGAAGTTTCTTTTCCCTTCTTTCASAGCACACTGACACTTGCTTGTCACAGTTTCTAAAGCTGCAAGCCATGTTTGTCAGCAGGAAGGCTGCCATCTACTCCCACCGTGCAGGCATGCAAGATCTCCCACAGCACCTCCCAGGAACACGTGCACAACTTTTGTTTGTGAAATTGGGCTATGCAAATCTTCCTAACACAAATTAAACTGTTTTCTTCAAAAGGCAAACACAGGCTCTTCTTGTAACCCCTTCCAATACAGTGTATGAAAATACCAATTTATTGTAACTGTCCATTTTAAATTTTGGTTCTAAAATGATTAATGAATTTGAATAATATTATCCCAACAACATGGACACCATGCTGGATATAATCAGGACAATTTCATCTCCTGAAAGGAATACAATGGACTGCATTTAATGCCAGGAACCCTTAACACTTTCCATACTAAGAAGAGCCAAGCAAAGCTACCTGGAAAAAAAGGGCAGTGGATTAGAGAACAAGCACAGGCATAACTAAGAACCCTCTCAATCCCTGCTCAGACCATCTCTGAGTTTATAGGCATTTAAATAATGTTTTAATTACATGTAACAKAAACCATTGTTACAACGAGGTTAAAATAGCAATGTAATTTCCATGGYATATACTGACCACATTTGAAAAGCAGCCCAGTGAGCAGCAGAACTAAATGAGGCRCCATCAATATTCATAATATGGTAATGTTACCTCAAAAGAGTCTCTGTAGGACAGTGTTAAAAGGGCATCTATTCAAATGTCACACTAAGCATCTCACTGGGCAGCACACTGAGCTAAGTGGTACAGTGGATCCTTTTCTACTAATGCAGACATTTGCATTTTTCTTAAAGCCAACACAAACATTATATTGCTTGATGTCATTAGCTGAGCATCTCATGCAATTTTAAAGCTTTTAAATGACATTCAAGAACTTTCTTTAAAGATCAAGTCCTCTTAYACTAAGAGAAGCTGGGGCCTCCCCAGCAGTCATTAGGCACTTTTGAAATTAAGGGTAAAATGCTATCAAGCATAATGGTTCAGAGTTCAAAGCAGATGCACCATCTGCTTGAAGTGCTTGGGTACTCAGTACAATTAAAGAGTGAAAACACTTCTGTGGATGTTTAAATGGCAATTTAGGAGATCAGTTCCAAGGTTCCTGATTCAAAGCTGCACAATAAAGTAGGCATGGGAGTGGGGGGGACCCAAACCAAATCTTAAAAACACCACACAAACACATTTATCCAAGTGCACTTTACTAATTAAAACTATGTTTCAGGAATAATGATCTTCTTCAATAATATGAAACAGCTAAATTAGACTTAATTGCTAAAGCTGCATTTCTGACCAAAATCTCTCTGGATTTCTGTATCATGTAAAAGATAATTATTAAGCACTAAAATAAATAAATCAAGCCATTCAGCCATCACATCTAACTTGCAAGGCAACAGCACATAAAAGTCACCTTGCAGGAAGKGCTGAGCTCAATACAGATTTTACAGCTCAGTATTTCCAATAACAGTTTAACACACAATCTTCTATCTCAGCACATAATAATGCCTTTGTTATTGTCAGGATGACCATGGGTTCTCAATCTAGAAAAAGCCTTTCTAAGGCATTCTGATATTAATTACTAAATCTAGGTTTAAGTTTCAYCTTTATTACTCCAGTCCAGGCACTAATTGGATTTATTTACTTACATTTCAAGAAAGTAAATTTAACTCTCATTTGAAACCATTATCAGCAAGTATGAAAAGAGTTCACCAATCCAATTTTTTAAGTCCTGCWACATGCAGAGATATCTTAGTTCTTCCACACTTGCCTTGGAAGAAGAAACCCTGAACTTGCATGCTTAATTACTGTTTTAAAAGCAAAAACAGAGCATAACTTAACAGAATAAAGTGTGTACCTTATTAAGCTTTTCAAATATGCATCATGCAAACATTGCATGTAAAATTATTCTTCTAAAACATAAGATAGAAGAAAAATTCCAGCCAAGGGAGTTCTGGTGAATCTCACAAAGCCCCTCATAACCCACCCCCTCTGTGCCTCACTAACAGAAAGTGAGTGTAGAATAAAACYCAGGAAGATCCTCACAGGGAGCTCACTGGTACCAGATTATGTTTATGGAAAGAACAACCTCAAACAAAATAGTTTAAGTTACCGTGTTATTTCATCAAGTGTGTGTATTTATTTTTCTTTTTAAATGCTTAAAATCAAAATGTTTACAAAATAGTAAAATGTCTTGATAGGCAGGAGCCAAGACCTGGCACCAATGTTATAGTAAAATGTTCTCTGTATATAAATTTGTATTCATGTAAAAATTCTATGAATTTCAATGTGTTTAGTATTTAAAATAAAAACCTGCTCTATTAGCATAACCCCAACCATGTTAACACCAACATGCTTCAGTACAAACAAAAGAGAWTTCCCATTATATTATACTGTTCTTCAAGTAAAAAAAAATTAAGATCAAATGGTGGTCTTTTTAAAGGGAGGTGAGAAAAATACTTTTTTTTTTTTAAATAAAATGTCAGTTATTCTATTTTCACATCTAGCCTGTAGCACTACTATGGATAATCTGGGAACATTTCTCTGTGCAAACAAATATCACCCTCATCTTTGTCACCAYGTCCAACTCCAGCATCTTCACAGATACAGTTGCTGTAGAAGGGAAGTCTGACTTCAGGTGGATCTGTCATCAGCATGATTTACTAATTATGGGATGTCAAATTCATATACTCAGACTTGAACATAMAGTTAAGATGACACTTATTTTACTACACATCAAATTGCACTGATATAAAAAATTAAGCATCAGAGATCATATACTGCAAGCTTGTCAACTTCAGGAGATTAATTACATGCAATGTCTAAGGGAAAGAATACTGAAATAAAAATATTCAGAACAATTTAACTTAGAAGTATCTTTCCCTTTTCAGCATTTCCTTAATGCTGAAGTTCTCCATATACTGTCTCATCTTCACTACACTGTACATGATATTCCTGTTACGTTTTCATGGTTCTTCAAAAAGTTTACAAAAAGAGGGAGAAAACATTGTATGTGGATTTCTTTGCTTCCAAAGATTTTGTTTTGCAAGAAATTAAAATCCTGTGCACTTAACARGTACAAGCCAGACACACTAAGTGGATAACCCTGCACCCCAGGAAATCCCATACTTTGTTTTGTAGGGTGGTTTCCTTTTTTCCTGCTCTCTATGTACAGTAGCTCTTTATGCTGGTATTGCATAAAATTCATACTTACCTTGGCAGACTCTGCATCACACGGTACAAAAAGTGTGCACGATACAGAGCACCTACTCAAAGAAACACACTCACCAATACAGAGGGTAAACTTTGGCAAATGGTAAAACAGAAATTCTATTGTCTATTGTCTATGGCTTAATCTCTGCTCACTAGTTTGGCTTTTTCAAATGTGTTACTGCTTAYATTTAAACTTATGGGCATAAGCAAAAAAATGTAAGAATCCCAATAGAGCTGCTAGGCTGTAAGAATTGATCTACTTTTGGCCTCAGTTTGACCTCAGCAAAAGAAGTCTATTATTGGCCTTCCCTTTTTTTTGCCCCAAAGTACCAATTTAAAGCCCAGTTTCTGACTAGACTATTTCACATGCTGCAATGAAAAAAACAGAATTGTGTTTCATTTGAAATTAGTATYCTTCACTGAAATGATACCTCAGCCAAGTATTTTTTAGTAGAAAAAAAGGCTGACAAAAACTTACATGCTCTTGACAGTAATTTGAAATATTTAAAAGATATTGATGAGATGATTCTGTAACTCCTTTGCACATTTAACTACAGCCTTCACAATCCCAGTTTCAATGAGGAACTAAAGCCCAGGCTGAAAAGCTACAGGATATTAACAGAATAAGAAAGACAGCAAAGGAAGTATTAAATTTCTTTCAAGTTATTACTTGATATTAAGAAGAACAGTTCAAGAGTAGCTGCTTATTTTCCCAACTTTTTCCTGGATGCAGCCTCATCCCATCTGCAGAGCTTCCCCTTATCCTGGTGCAGTGTTTACAGACCAGTACACTGCCACTCACATTTAACTCTAACTTATGTAACTTCTAGTCATATGCAACTTTGACATCAATACCTGGAAAAACACATCTGTCTCTGTCTCTTGGGTAGCTTTTTCCCCTCCAAGTTGTGCAAATACCTACATGCAAACATACATAAAACAATGGGATGCCTCATCCCTTATTTCACCTTTTCACCACAAGAAATTAACTTACGTTAATTATGCAGCACAAAATCTGGTTAATACTTCTCATGCTTCACCAAAAAAATCTGCAGTCATTTTAAAAACTGTAGTAGATCAGGCAAATGTTAATGCACCTCCTACACTAACTATTTTTCTCCTACTATCACTTGCTTCCATCCCATCATATAGGATGGAAGCTATAGATATATTCTATCACATTCCTTCCATGGATCACTTGAGATCCATGTTCTGTTGGAATTCCAATTCTAACTATRAGAATTTCACCAAATTATTTAAGCTTAATATTAATATCAGGGATTTTTTTAATCACTGAAATTTTTAGAACACTAACACTGGTAAAAGAAAGAACATAATTAAAGTTAACAGCATATGGTCATGTATTTCCAGAAGTGAACTGTGAGTATGTACACAAGTGTTTTAATGTTTCACATGTTGCAATTTAAGGCTTATTTCTAAAATAACTCATGTTTAACAYAGGAAATCCTTTTTTATTTCAAATATGGGAATGTTTACTAGGGATGAGCCAACTTGAAGTAGAAAAGGTTGTACATACCTTAGGTTCTAGAAAGTATCCTTTAAAATAYCGATACTGAACAGGAACTCCTCTAGGAAGCTCTACAGTAGCTTTCCATATTTTCACAGTTGTACTGCGGAGAAAAAAAAAAATACAACAACCAACCAAAACCAAAATTTTCAAAATACAGTCTAAGAGCCACCTCAGATAATTGTGTAAGTGATATTCTAAAATAAACTCTAGTGTACTGATTCATGGAAAGTTATTACCAAGTACCTCAGCCAAACATGCACAAAACATAAGATATACTTAGAACTGAAACTGCACTTTTTGATGGACAGATCTGAAGTGCTCCAAGAGAGCAAGAATTTGCATCCCCCTTTAACAGATGGGGAAAACATGAAGTAATTCAGAGACCCATCCAAGATCCCACAGCAAGTCACAGACAGAATTACAAACACAGCCTGCAAGCCCTCTTTTCCTGCATCACACAAGCTGCCATAAGCTGGCACCATTTTAAGAAAATACTGAATTCTTGCACTGCATTTAAACTTTCTTTATGTATACTCTTGCTTATACACACATMCCYCCTGCTTTAAGAGTTTTAATGCAAYTCCCAGTTTAAATAAACTCCCCATCACTTTCTAGCACAATAATTACCTTTTTATAGTCTTTATTTTCTTTTTATCCTATRCATCTCCTATAACCTGCTGCACAGCCATGGGACTGAGAATGGCCCCAAAGCAGTTTCTAATTTCAAGTATCTACAGCTAAACTACTGAAATGTCAGCCACAACAGCAGAAGCATCATCTGTAACCAGAAAAGCACCCTGAAGTTGAACATTTTTTCAAAGATAATGCTAAGTATTCAAAATGCTCAAGGGCAACACAAGAAATTCTGGAGTTCTACTACATGTATTCTGGAGTACGTGTAGCTCAAAGTCAGAATAAATTCATTTACAAACTCAAAGTCAGAATAAATTCATTGCTCAAGAACTCCAGCTATTTCAAACAGAACAAGTAAAAAAATGCAAAACAGAAGAAAAAAAATCCACAGAATAAAACCAAAAAATCACAACCAACTTACATATCCTCAGTCTGGAGGACCACTGCCACTTGGGGATTCCAATTTCCCAAAGCACTGCAGCTCCCACATATTGCAAAAACCTCTCCTAAAAAAATCCAAACAAAAAACCCACAATCATCACCACCCCAGGCTATATGGCATTAAAAAGAGCCTACACAGTCAAACTTTCAAGTATTTTAAATACATACACCAGAACCACTCATCTAAAATCCTTCCTGTCCATTTAGAAAGGAATCTTACCCCACCCAAAATTACAACAGCATTTTCTTCACCATCCTAAGGATCTGAAAGAGGGACCACTGACAACCCCAGCCCTTAAAAGGCTTGGCTTCCAAACTGTTTTTAAGTAATATTTTTCAAAACATGTCTGGAAATGCAGCAGACAAATTTTCACAGTAAAATGTTYAATGTCAAAATAACTTAAGTTATTTCCCTAGATACTCTGTATTTTTTTAATCTATGCACATATTCTCTCAAATTCACACCAACAATTTAGAAAGCACAGACAAACAGGAGGTCGCTAGCACTACTCCCAAGACAACATATCCAATTCATTTGATTTCCAAGAMAAAATGAAGCTAATTTTGCTGCTGTGCTTTCAGGTTTTACTGGATATAAAAMTGTAACATTGCTACACAAAAAAACCACATGAAATTGCCACACTTCTGTTAATGCATACATACACAAAGAATCCAAAAGGTCACAACAGTATATTTAATTTTGGGATATCCYAGAGGTATCACTGTAACTTACYCTTGCTTTTAATATAAAACTTAYAWGGATCTAAGAAAARCAACAATGATAAATACTAATGGAAAGAACAAATTAGTATTTTGCTCTTGCAGAGTTTCTACAAGATTTTTAGAAAAAAGAAATAAAAAGCTGTGGCTGAGAAAATATGGATTTTTMAAGTATAGTTAAGCACTAGAAAAGATCTGAGCACCAAGCATCTCTGACTGTTGTTTCCTGTCCCCAAAGTGAGAAAGCAACAGTGTTGGAGACACAATAATCCAAAGACACAAAGTAGAAAAGGCTGTATGCAACAAGTGTACACTATTTTTTCCCCCAAGACAAAAATCTGCATAATGAATATACTTAATAGGCAATTCCCTGCAAACAATTGTCTACGTCAGGTGCTTTTCCTTTTCCACCCTATCCTGAGGCACAYGAGGATTTGTTTTAGCAGGGCAGAGATAAAGTGGGGAGGGAAGACCACCTGAATACCATATAGGCAGAATTTCTGACTGGAGATATAAAAAGAAGCTAAAATTATTTTACAACCTCTTTAAAATAGCAGTACCTAAAAATCTTACTGYACACACAGCCAGTCTTTGAAGTGCCATTTAATTCTATTCTTCTTAACAGGTGTCAGCTGGAAAAGTTCTCTGGGCTCCTATTTTTAACAAACCTGAGTGAACATTCAGTGACCACCCCTCACTCATTATGGTACCACACACAAAAGGCAACACTTGAATATGRTTTGTGGCCACCCCTAAATTCCCTTCAACAACTACCCTGAGGCTGAATTAGGATTTGTAAAACACTGCTTGAATTATCCCAGTAAACCACAAGTGAAATTCATGATAAACTGCCTTCTCATAGAAAATTCTAAACACAGAGGGATTTGGGTTGGGTTTGTGTTTCAAGCTCAGGGGGGCTCAACTTCTCCCCTCCCCTTGTCATGGAATTCAAGGCTGCTCCTGGCAGAGCTTCTTCAGTTATTGCAAAGATTAATCTATGCCTTCTGCCCCAAATCAAAGCTTGCAACAGCCTCACTGATCCAACAATAATTTAAAAGAACCAACAATATCAATATTGTCATAAGCAAAAGCAACCTTTTGTGTCAYCTCTTTATGCTGTAATTATTTCCAGATAATTCTTTGTGAACAGCCACTGAGGCAGGATCTAACTGTCACTAATCCTGCTTTTCACTGCAGATATTATTRGTACAAGAAATTGTACATCCAAAGTCAACTTTGCTAGGGACAGGGCCATCACAACAGTGTCAGCAGGACAGATTGCAACACTCCATTGTACAGCTACACCAGTGCTGTACAGTCTCACTTGASCTAAGGTCAATTTACTCTTCAATTTAAAAATTTTCTCCAGAATGCTATTAAAAAACTCTACTCCTTATTAACAGCTTTACGGCCACAATGAGTGTCAGTTTTCAGCCCCCAAAAGCCAAATCACTAGGGAGAAACACAGGAAAGGTCTAACACAGGGCAGATGTCAAAATTTGTAAAATGTTTCATTCGTTTTCTTCCCCGCCAACTACAGGAGACACTTCTGCCATCTGGTATTTGCCTGTCACAGGAGTTTTGCCCATCTGCTCCCACATTCATCTGCTTCTGTTAGGCAATCATCAATCACTTTTTTGGTGAACTTCTGTGCAGGTTTTGGCTGGGGTAGAGTTAATTTTTTTCACAACAGCTAGTAGGAGCTGTGTTTTGAATTTGTCCTGGAAGCAGTGCTGATAGTAGAGGGTATTTCAGTTACTGCTGGGCAGTGCTCACAGCATCAAGGCCCTTTCTGCTCTCACCCCACCAGAGAGGGGCTGGGGGCACACGAGAGGTTGGGAGYAATTGTGTGGACTTTAGTTATCAGCTGTGGTTAAAYCACAACACCTTCCTTCCAAGCTCCTGAAGATGAASGTCAACAYAATCWGCACAATTTATCAACACCAAATCTTCATGTTTTACCTGATGTGATACTTTGYTTTCTTCATTTTGATTACATAAGCTATTTTACACTTTTTTCTTTTTTCATAGACAGAATACTGAATTAAGCTGCATATTCTTTCTTAACTCCTGACAGAAGTCACATCTTGGGAGAACTTTCAACAGGGATGGAGAGAGAATAAAAAACAGAACAAACACATCTATGCCTAAATATGGTTTAGAATACAAATGCTCCTTCCCACACTAGAGAGAGAAAATTTTAAACCAATTATAGCCATTTCAGTTAGCATCAAAATCTCTAGCGCATTATGAAATTGTTTGGAGAAAGMGGTAAAAATTATTTCCCAACTCTCATTTTCAAATTCATACATGAAATGTCTCAATATATTTTACAATGATTGATCATTTTGATAGTTGAACTAATAAGTTCTTTTATCTCTGAGGAAAAACAGACATGACAGCCTCTGAACACTTTTCTATTAAGTTTTGTCTCAGGTAAACCGTACAAAAAGGAGAAAGCATGATTTGATTACCTGGTGCTGATGATCCTTTTACTTCAAAAGTGACTTGACAAGAGGTCATTTCTGCAGAACTTTTGTCTTGGGATAGTTGAAATCTCCTATAGGGGGAGAAAAAAKACACTAATTTGAGGAACAATCACTACATTTGTTGCTGTCCTAAGTAAGAGGAAACATAAATCCCACCACTTACAGGGAAGCAAGCTACTTGTGATATTACTGTTTGAGTGAGCAGTAAAACCAGAAACTCTTTAAAGTCAGCTGCAGGCCCAGAAAGGAGCATCCAGCTGCAGAAGGCACTACTKCAACACTGGCACAAGAAAAAGGCTACTAAATCAAATACCATATGCGAGTATCGGTATCCTGCAGCATTTACCAGTCTTCTGCTGAGATTTTTCAAAACCCTCTTTYTGACTAATTTTGCTCCCAAGGAGGCCAGTGGAAGGTTTTAAGACATTTAAGAAGGAAACCTGGCAGAATCCCACTCTCACCATTACAGCAGAAACACTATTGATGCATCATATCCTTTTGTTTTATTTACAAAAGCAGTAGTCATAGCAAAGTCCACAWATGGATGTGGCTAAACTGTCATCACCCAAGTATGTCCATCTGGGCATGAGCTACAAAATAATTACACTAATTATATGCAGAATAAATTTTGCAATGGTTTCAATGAATCYATTTCTTTACATCACTGTGGGAGGCTTTTTGTTCTGTGGGTGTTCTGGTTTTGTTTTGGTTTTTTTTAACCAAGTAAGTAGAATGTTACTATTGCTATTTTTGAACAGGACAAAAAGCTCTTTATTTCAGTACATTGGTCAGCAATCCTTTATCAGCAGCTTCAATAATAACATCAAGAAGAACTAACAACACTAAAGAAAAATCTGCTTTTCATTAACTCTACYACAAGCCTTCAAAGGGCACAGAACAGTTAAACATGATTTGAAAGGAAAATACAGTCAGATGCCAAATGGGAGGGGAGCTCATCATCAAACCTCATTCCTTGTGGACATTTAGAATGTTACTGCAGGTATTTAACYTTCAGAACTGTTTCTTCTGGATCTTCTCTTCCTCCTCTCAATCTATTCCTATTTTAACTACAGCTGCCTTTAGTTTACATTCCCATTTCCCCTCCTTTATTTTCCCTCTCCATACCAAGGAASATGACTTTTCAGTGGTAAAATGAGAGCAAGAAAATAGTAACATCAAAGCTTCTGGTCACATATTCCAATCCTGCATCTATCTTTCACGAGTCACATTTCAGTGAATGATAAAATCCTAGACTACAGAAGCTAGAAATAAGCAGTTGATAAACAGGAATTCCATGAAGGGCATTCCCTTTATKAACTAAGTGACACATTCTAGCACTTGTTTTTAGCAGTTATTTATAGAAASAGAAGCAGAGCACCTTTCAGTGCTGAAACTAAGACTGGACTCATGAAACTGGTCTGATGTGACAAAAGATCTCAGTTTAAAGCAGAKAATATAAATTACCAGTGTGTATTTATGATGACACTGAGCAGTCAGGGGCTTGGCTGTTCACCAATTGTCCTTGCTTGGACAGTCTTTAACTGAAWGGGCAGAGGAACCAAAGGGGAAATGAAACAGGCAAAAATGCCTTGCAAGAGTCTACAAAGCAGGAAAGTGAGAGCTGAAGTCTACACCCAGTTCCTCAAAGAAGACTATGCTTTTGCCTTGTAAAAAAAAGAAGAAAAAAAAAAAAGCAATTTCCAAAGCTAATGCAATGACTCAAAATTAAACTCCACAAAAACCTGTATGTCCATCGTACTGCAAATTAACTAACTACTCAACTGTTCCTAGAGAATCATCTAAAATCCTCCAAAGTCTATAAAGCTTTTAGCCAATCTTGTAAAAATTCTATGTACCTAACTGCAAGACAGTTGTGGTCTTTTCTAAATGGCCAAGCAAAATAGTTTTACTCTTCTATACAGCAGTAGCCAATTGTAGGGACATTTTGATAAACTGACTTTGTAAAATCCTTCCGATTTTCAGTACTCCTTAACCAAAGAAGCTGGCAAAGAACAAAATCCTCTTTGCTCCTCACACCTGTAAAGATGGATTTTTAGGAGGATGTAAAGAATCCTCAGCTCAAAGGGTTCATGTCATAACTGCTTAAGGGACCTGAAACAAATTAGAAGTTACATTAAAAATGATAAATACTTCCTAATCAGCAAATATTAAYAAAATCAATTGAGCAGATCTACAGACTAGAAATCCTTGTGCAATAACTCTTTTTTTTTTTTTAAAAAAAAAAAAGTCATCATGGATGGGGAAGACGAAAATATTTTTTGGTTGCAGTCAAAAATATAACAGAACATGGACTTAAGTTATTAATTCAAAAGCTTGAATTTCATTTGAACCTTCTGGCTTACAGGTCTGGTGATTTATTAAAACCCTTCAGAAGCCTTCAGCTTTAGTGGATTATTGTGCCCCACCCTTATTTTCCCTAATCTTTCCAATATGATTTAAGAGGTGCTGGCTGCTTGCTGTGCCATATTTTATATGGTTTTTCAGGCTTAGATAAATACAAAACAAATAATCTGGGGCAATCCTGGAATATAATAGCCTAGCTGATAAATACTGAACGAATTTCAGAGTCATAAAAATTCATAGCAGCCATGAAGGCAGAGTAWCTGCTCTCTACTCAATACAAGTGATATTTTAATAGCAACTTGGGCAGGTTTTGAGCYTCTGATTCTAATGGTCCAAGAGCAGGCTTGAAGTACAATGGGATTTTTTATTTTCAACTGTGGAGACTTTGAAAGCCTTGAACTTTGTTCCTTGGACAGAGGGCTTTCAAAAATAGGCAGGGAACACTTCAAGCAACTACCTTGACAGACCTGAATTAAAAGCTGATCTCATCAACTCTTAAGGGCTGCAGAATGGCTGCTTACACTCAGCATATCTATTGAGGAGAATCACATTTGGCAACGTGCTGGTAGGAAAGCCAAGAACTATCAGACTCACAACGTGTCACATTTCTCTGCTTCTCTCCCCACAAAAAGCCACCAAGTTCTACCTAATAAACTAACAGTAAAAATTTCTGATGCAAAGCTATCAAAACTCTCTTGGGTAACATTATATTTAAAGATGGTTGGATAATACACAGATTTTCCCAATGAGATCAAAAATACAGCTTACAGAGTACCTTTTTAATGGRTGAATTTTTTCTAAGCTAATAAATTTTATAGGCACTTAGTGGGATTTTTCAAAGGTAATTAGACAGTTAAAAGGAGACARCTAAGTACAGAGGCGCCATAGAACTCCTGGAATGGATTTTAGTACTTTCAAACATCTGATTTTCAGTGTAAGAACACTTTTCCCTGCTCTAGTACTGAATTTGCTTAGTTAGCTGCAGAAAAACAAAGTCCATTGTACTGGGACTGGCTGAGATGGAGTTAATTTTCCCAWCAACAGCCCTGGTGGTGCTGTGCTTTGTACTGGCAGCTAGAAAGGTGTCGATAACACAGCAGAGTTCACACAGCATCCRTGCTGGCTCTCCAACATTCCTCACTATCACCAGGGGCCTGGGGGTGGGCAAAATCCTGCAAGGGGACACAGCCAGGCCAGCCAAACCAAACTGACAGAAGGGACACTCCTTATCATGACAACTGATCAGAGATGGACAGATAAAAAAATTTTTAAAAATGAAGGAAAAAAAAAAAGCTAAAAAAAAGGAAGGAATTCGTTATTTAAGATATTTGTCTTCCAGGGTAACTGCTACAAATATTGAAGCCCTACTTCCCTAATGGGGAAGCAGAGAACAAAACCTTCTGTTTCCCCTTGCTTCTGCATACATGATCTTTGCTTTTGCTTTATTAAACTGCCTCTACCTCAACCCCTGAGGCTTTTTCCAATTTATTTTCTCCCCCTGCCCCACGCCCTGAGGAGTGATAGAGCTCCCTGGTGGGCAACTGGTACCCAGCCAAGACCAACCCACCACCACCACCATCTCTGCACAAACAGGCTCTTTCATAATGTTAGCACACATTTCATCACAGATCACGGTGCACAGTCATCAAAGTGCACAATCCAGAAAGTAAACATGCTCAAACATTTCAAAATATTTCTCCATTTTTTGCATATAAAGATACAAAGGGCAAGGACTAGAAAGCTGGAGTATTTTGGCTTTTACTTTTGTCATTCTAAGGTTCTCCACCTTAAGAGAAGAGGCTCATGAGATGTATCAACACCAAGGACAGTGCAACTCCAGGCTGAAGCAGGGGAAAGGTGCCACAGCCCCAGCCAAGTCATTTGACAGCTGGGAGGGCACAGTGGGGCTGACACAGAGCACGCCTTGCAGCCTCCCTCATGAACCCTGCACTTGGACACTGCCAAGCACTGCTGGAGAAGGTGCTGTGCTTAGATTTTACCTTCTTGAAAGCTGTGCTGCACACAGCAGCAGAAAACCCAGCATGCATCGGATCTGCTGCTGTGCCAAACAAAGAAGAGATGCAAGCCTAAGACACAGACTGTAACACTGATAACAAGTTATATCTGATTAATCTCATAGCATGATGAACAGATCTTGTTACTTGTGGTCAGCACTAACAATTTACCAGATACCACAGAATACATCTAAAGCAACAAATGAGGTATGCAAGAAAATTAYGTAACAATAGCTGACGACACCTGGATTTTAGGGCAGATCTATTTGTCAGGGCATTCCCTGTAGGAGGAGAATTTTTAGAAACAGCATTACAGCATCAACTCCTTCACGTTCAACCAAACAAGCAGAAGGTTCTTCCTGCCCCCTCCTTTTCCCCCYGCTGCACCTTGACTGCAGGAGCAAGGACGACCAGAAAGTCAGCAGGTCTCTCCTTCTGCATTGCAGTGCTAATACTGGACAGCAAACAAACTTGCACRGAAGATCTGAACATGCTGTTCTGATTCAAAGGCTGAAATTTTACCAACAGGCTTGTGCTGACATTTGGAAAGCCCAAGTGGTACTTCTGAAATTACATCACGTAAATACACAGCAATAGAGAAAAATATTTTTAAGATTCTATTTTCAGTACCAATTTAGCCACTTAAGTGCAGGGCCAAGCCAGGCCTAATAATAAAACAGAAAACTTCTATCTGTTTACCTACAATGTATCTGCTTTGTTTTAAGTAACAATAAGTTTATGGTTTTCAGAATTTGGTAAATACCTGTCCACGTGACARAYTCTTCCGTCTCAGCTAWGTCAGAGCAGTTTTGCAAAGTTCTTGAAACAGACAGGAAACAGCTGAGGCATGTTTCTAAGTGAAACAGAACGGCATCAGTCTGATTCCTTTTTTTCTGAAGAGTTGTTTATTATTAACGTATGGCTGACAAGATCTGAGCAAGGAGTAATTTAGCTCTCTGTGATCACACTAACATTCCTCACTTAGGAATGACTTGGACAAAAAACACGTGTAATGTTCCCACAGCTCTGAAYAYACCACATTTTTAACCGGTTYCCAAAGCCCGGATCCATTCTGTTGAYGAGCAATGTGCTTTATTGAAAGATTAATTTTGTGGCAGTTTAAATTACCAATATCTATTCAAGACCAGCCTCACTCTCCTGTTTTTAAAATATCTTATATAGTTGTTTTACAGGAAGCAGTGCCAGAATAATTAAAAAATAATTCTACTTATCAACTATTCACTCTACCATTAGCATTTAAAATATCTTGAAGGCTTAACTCTATCTAGCATTGATACTATCTTTGATAAATTAAAACACTAAGAAGACAAACCATTAATTTAAAAAGAAAAGGAGAAAAATGGAAGAACGAATCTGTGCCTCCTATGCCTGGTTAGGGCGCAGGTAACAGATTAACTTTTAAAGTTCAGATGAATCTAGAGCTGCCTCACTAGCACCTATGCGATCAATAACATCAAACCACGAGCCGGCAGAATCGTCGCCGTGTTCCTTTAGCCCAGAGCCGAGACAAAGAGCAGCGCAGCGCACCCGCCCCTCGCCCGGCAGAGCCCAACGGCGCCGCAGCGCGCCCGGCCCGCCGCCCCTCTCCGCCCGGCCGGACGCGGCCCGAGRGCTCCCCGAGAGCTCCCCGCGGGCCCCGCAAGCACCGCCCGCAGCGGAAACCCGGCCGGGAGGCGGCGCGCCACGTCCCCGAGCCCGCCCCGGCCCAGCCCGGCCCGGCCGCTTGCATAATGCGGCAGCMGCGGGACCGCCCCGGGCCACAGCCTCAGGCGGGGACGTAAACAAACCGAGYGCCCGGCCCGCCGCCCACCGAGCCGCCTCACCGGTGAGAGCCGAGACCCGGCCGGGCAGCGCCGGGAGTGCGATGTGCTCGCTGCCCTCCCAGGGAACCGGAGGGTGACATCCCGCTCCCCGGACAACGCGCGCCTCCCCTCACGTCCTCTCAAATAACGCACCGGCACCGCTCCCTAAGCGCCCTCCCCACATAAACCGACCCTYCTCAGTCGCGCCCCCGCCACCGCGCAGCTCCACCGCGACACCCTCCCGGCGGCACCGACTAACCTGGCGGAGCGGCGCTCCGGGATCCCGCTTGCTTTGTGCGGGGCTGCGTTCGGCGCCGCCCGCGCTCCCCGCCCCTCCTGCCGGGGCCGCCGCCCGGGGCCGCCTGACGGGGGTGGGGAGGGGGCGGCGCGGCCCCAACCGGTTCCAGCTGCCCCCCGCCAGCCACGTGACCCAGCCCGGCGCCCCCGCCCTCCCCAGCGCGGCCAACGGGAGCACGGGAAAGGCCCGGGGGGGCCGGGCCCGTTCCTCGACAGCAGCGGGAGGCGGGCCCGCAGCGGCGCTCAGGAGGAGTGCGCGGAGCGGGGGCAGGCGCAGGGGGCTGTGAGGGGCGCAGGGGGCTGTGAGGGGTACAAGAGGTTGAGGGGCTGCTTGCGGCCGCCTGCGCACGGCGGGGGAGCTCTGCCCTGTCCACCTGTCCCGAGGGCCAAGCACCAGAGCTTCCCCGCGCTATGCCCCCGGTATCTTCCTCAGACAACGCGGCGCAGCTCCCGCAGCGCTCTCCCGACACCGCAGCGCGAACCGACCTATTCCAGCCTCCAAGGCCTCCTCAGGAGCGCGCATCGACCGTCCCTTGCCGCCGCCGCCGCCGCCACCACACCGACCTGCCGCGCCCACCCCTGCTGAGCCCGCGCCCCCTCGGCCGGCGGCGTGCACTGACCTGGCCGAGCGCTGCACCCGGCTGCCCACCCCTCGGTGCGGGGCTGCGAGCAGCGCTGCCGACGCTCCCCTTGGCTGYGCCCGGGACCGCTGACAGCGCGGGGSAGAGCGGGGAGGGGGCGGCGTGGCCGGCAGCCGGATCCAGCTGCCCCGGGCGCACCGGGGAGGGGGCGGCCACGTGACCGGCCCGGCTGACGCGTCACTCGCGCGGGCTCCGCCCCGCCCCTTCGGCCGCAGCCAATCAGCGGCGGCCGGGCGGGCGCGCGCAGATCCCTTGAAAGCCTTGGCGCTGAGGGAGCGGCCCCTCAGAGCGGCGTGAGGCGGTGCGGAGGGTGGGCCTGAGCCCGGGGTTGKGGCTTTGTTGAGGTGACTCACTTCTGCTGCCATCCACATGCTCTTCGAGATCCCYGCATCTCAGTCCGTGTCSTCCGTACCCAGCCTTGAAGTGTAAGGCTGCCCAAAAGACAGGGAGCCCTTTCCTTAAGGTTTGCAATGGCTTAAGCTGGCTGTGAGTTTACAGCACCTAAGGATACGCTTGTTTTGTTTTGTTTTTTTTTTTGTGGTATAAAGGGGCAGATACTGCCCTTGATGGTGGCCATCTGTTCCTATGTGTGCTTTCCTGAGGCCCTGCCCTGTGCAGGTGTCCCAGCCCTGTCACCAGGTTTCAGCCTCTGTCATCCATTGAAATGTGAGGTAGTAAAAGTCAGTGTACCCTGCTTTGCACACTTTGCAAAAGTCCGATATTTATGTGTCTTAGGCCATCCCTGCTCTTGTGCAGGCTTTGCCTCTTTCTCTGTCCATATCTGCTTGCCCCCTTGCCCAGTCACATGAACCAAAGGGCTGTCACTCATGGTACAGCCAAAACCACATCTTTCATAGTAATGGTGCCAAGGCAAACCCAAGTGGGAATATCTGTGCTGGAGTTTTGAAGCTGCAGGCAGAGTGTAAGTGTGATTGTTTCACGATCGATGAGACCAATGTGTGAAGACCCTGAGGAGATTTGCTGCACTAAAAGGTAGTGTTGTGCTGGGGAACATGGCCTTGTGGCCTTCCTGAGGCCTGATTTTATTAAAATAAGTGTAGTCCACAGGAATTCACCCAATAACATAGTAGCAGATAAAGGGAAACTGGTTTTTTTTTCTGTGTGTTTGTGACGCTGTGTTTTGTAGCTGAGATAGGAAGCTCTGATAATTTCACCAGCTCCTTACTCTGTGCAGAGGAACCATTTATCCTGTTAGGGATGCTGCTCTATATTGTCCTTCCATATGCCATTTAAATACAGGACTCTTTTCCATTCATTAACACCCTGCAGATCTAGCCCTGCTTATAAGTAATTTTTGACACAGCCTTGGATGTTGTAGGGAAAGCTAATGTTAATATCTGATGATGAATATCAGAAAAGTGTGTAATGCTTCTAAAATGCTGAGGTCTACATGTTCGTGTTGCAAGTGCAGAATACTCTACTTCAAGGAAAGAAAGRTAGGGGGAAACATATGGTAGAAGGAAATTTATAGCTGAAAGCAGCTCATTTTGAAGTGAAAAAGGTAAGAGGAATTCCTCTGGAGGAGRGAGGGTTGGTGGAAAGTGATTCCTTTGTTAAACAAAGATGTTAACTACTCCAGTTACAAACCCTTGGTAATTAGCAAAACATTAGGAGCCATCACTTCTACAGGTGTATTCACTGCTGAGTGAAGAAAGAGGATGAAGAAACTTTAGAGAAAACGGTATTTAGAAAAGTGAATGTTTAGTTGTTTTTTCTYTTACTAGTTTTTAAGATTTATTAGTTCAAGGAACTTGTAAAGCTGGGATAGAATTGAACACTTTCAAACATGGTTTGGTATGTAAAACTCTTCAAAAATTTGATGTAATTCCAGACACATTATGAAATCATAACTTTTTTATTGTTGTTGTTAAAAAACTACAATTATAACAAGTGGTCTCATTCAGCCCCAGTGTTAATTTCAAAAAAATGCCTTTATTTTTTCAAACTATTATTGCATGTCCTTCAGTAATTCACTGTAGCTAAAAATTGCAATTTAGGCCCTAAATAGATTCAATATGTTCATTTTATTAAAGATCTATATCAGTRTAAAGCAAGTAGGAAAAGGRTGGGATGGAAAATASTATTTTATGTTGACTTACTTAACCWGAAAAAAGTCTACATTTAACTAAGATTGCCAGAATTACTTCTGTTTCCCTCCTCCTCSTTAAGGAGTTGCTTCAATATGGTTGGGTCAGATAAGGTCACACTTTCCTGTGACTCAGCAGACAAGTCTCAGCTACTCCTTCAGATGATATAAAACTGTACAGTAATTAAAGCACRTGGATCAGTTTATAGAACTCTTCTTAAATGTCTGTGCAAAAAATGGATTGGTCTGCTTTTCTTGCTTACATAGGGGAAAAATATCACAACCCAAAGCAAATGAAATGGRGTTTGATATCATAAAAGTCCCAAAGAGAGCCAGAACAGCAAGGTTATGAGATCTGTTTCCAGTGGGCAAGCACAAACTCTGTCTAAACCRCTTGGCACGTATTGGAAAACACATTTTCTTATTCAGTAGGAATGAATGAGGTTAATGAGAGGGTAACAGARGGTAAATTATTCTTTGTTCTGGCAATGACACTGTTGCAATGAAATTTTGAGCAGGAGTGAAAGAGCCAAGAGAAGATGTGAAAAGGTTCACAGGGAATTTGCCTTAAAACTGTATCTTGCTCCCTACCATGGCAATATGGAATGAAGTTGCTTGGAGGTGCTCCAGGTAGAAGATCAAAGCAGCATTGAGGTTGTGCTGCCTGAGATGTGAAGTGCAATGGGACTGCAGTGGTTTTTATAAATAATGAGACAAATACTCAAGTACAGGAAATAAGTGGTTGAGGCTGAAGTATACAATTGGCAAACCTATACTAAAAAGGCACYAGGAAACACTATCAAGGTTTTATGGCAATTTCTGTAGCCTATGTAATGTTCTTTTCAGCTGCCAGAATTAYAGATTCAACCTATAATCAGGCTTCATTGATAGTACAAGTAGCTATAAAGATTGTGAGCATCAAATTAGCAGCTGTGCTTCCTCTCATTATGAGTTCCAGGGATTCACTGACACCAGTGCTGATGAAAGCTGCATTTTCAGATTAATTGCTCTCCTTATTTTACTGCACTCGATTTTTCTGCAGTTGTTCTGGGTGGGTAATTGTGAATAAAAATAGCTGGTAAAATTGTGCAAATGAAGGCTTAGTGTTAGGCATGCAGAGTCAAATTAATATTCTTTAAACTTTTTGTAGAATCACTTATACTTGAAAATGTACTTCTGACCTTTTCTCTGGCACTGAGAATAATGCTGTATCACTACCTAATGTGAAATCTGGACAATWTATAGGCACTAAAGAAAAGTGGTGCTAAGAGACAAGAAAAATGTCAAAAAAAAAAAAATTGCAGCACAGAACAATTCTGTCAGTGAACAGAACAGTGCTGTGTCCATCTTTGGAGTCCCCAACATGAGAATGAAGCAGTTCCTGTTGGAACCCATCCAGAGAAAATTATAAATATGTTCAGAGGGCTGAAGGACCTCTGCTAGGGAGACAGGATGAGAGAGCTGGAGTTACTCAGCCTAGAGAAAAGAAGATTCCAAGGGGACTTTAGAGTCCCTTTTCTTTAGGGACTTTAGACTCCCTAAAGAGGCTACAAGGGAGCTGGAGAGGGACTTTTTACAAGATCATGTAGTGCTGGGGCATGGTTTTAAACTGGAAGAGATAAGATTTAGACTAGATTTGGGAAAGGAATTCTTTACTGGGAGGTTGGCAGGACACTGCATGGTCAGGGAAGCTGTGGATGCTCCAYCCCTGGAGCCAAAACCATTCTGTGACTGGCACATTTAATTTCTGGATTTTTTGGGAGGTTTTCTCCCAATCTTGGTTCTTCTCTGCTCTCCCTCTCATCCTCCCAGTCCCATTTTTTTGTGGAAGGGAAAGTTAAGACATCCTTCTGTAAGAATTAGTATTTTTGTCGTGTTCTCTGGAGCTTTGCAAGGTGGGTGATGAGAGCATCTCTATATAGTAACAAAGTAACAAATATAAAGTATCATAAATAGAAAACTAAGCCCTCTTATGGTTACTATTAGCAATAATCAAATTTAAAACAGGAAAAATAAGGGTTTCACTCCCTTCTGTCGAAAATTCAGTCACTTTCAAACACTGGTAATTTTTATGTATAACTTGGTATCAGTAGCAGGCAGCATAACAACAAAGTTTTCAAAAAAAAACCCCACAAAACCCCAGGTGCCAATACAATATTGCAGACATCAGATTTTGATCTGAAAGAAAAAAAATACTATGATCTAATCTTGAGAGTGTCAGCATGGTTTGCTTCTTGATCTGAGCTGGTTTTACAAATTTGGGATTTTAGCTTTGTGACATTTTTAATTTGGTTTYGGGGTATTTTTGGTTGGTTTTGGTGGTGATGAGTTTGTTTGCTTGTGAAACACTTGAAGAACTCAAGTACCACACAGTGAGAGCACCACMTTTAAGATGGCCAAAATCAATTGCATATTGGAAACTTTTTAGGTTTTAATGTAACTAGAATAAGTTCTAGACTTGGCTTTTTGTGTGCATATTTATAAAACTTAGGTTATATATATACCTTTGTTTTATTTTTGTATAGATGAATGTGTATGTGGTATTCTGTGAACTCCTAGCTCTGTCTACATGCCAACAACAAGTCATTCCCTTGTGTTCTTGCACAAAATCTTCTTGTTTTACTGTCTCCATCTTGTTATCTCYGGAACTGTACTCCTATGCTACTTTTCCCAGCAGCACCCATTTCACTGTGTAACAGGCAAGGAAAATGGTCAGAAAATTATGAACAGTTGTGAAATATGCCACAGATAATGTTTCTGTTGTTGTTGTTGTTGTTTGTTTCTTTTTTTTTTTAATCTCAAGAACAGGGAGGAACAACTTAAGATAAGGAGAGTCAGAGTTTCCTATGACAGCAGGAAGATTTGACTCCAGTGTGGTTTAAAATCTCATTTCAAAGGTCATGTTTGTGTTTTAAATGAAATGTGAGGCTGACCTTTATGTTCTGCCAGGTAAGAGTAATAGTGATGCAAGTGCCTCCTTTGAATTCTTCAGGTCAGGAGYAGCTGCAATGTGGAGTTGTGATGTGGTGTTGCATTGCCCAATGTTTTTCAGGGGAGAAGGAAAATGGTGTTCCCAGTGACTTCTGTGAACACCAAAGGGCCCAACAGGGGCAGAAATTTGCTTCTTGCTGTCCATTGGATCTCAGATCTTCCAGACTCTACATTTTCTGAAGTGTATCCATACTGAACACACTCATATGTAGAAAGTAAGTGGGACAAATCTGACTGGGAGAAAATGTTAGYCTTTCCTRTCCTTCATCACTTGCATTTCTCTTCCATCTTCCTCACATACAATGACGTAGAAACATGGTTTAAGTTTCAGTTATTGATATGAAAGTCTTTGAAAGTAGACTCTGTGATGATATTTATTCCTTTTTGTGGTTGTTAAATAGGTGTCAATTCCTATACAGTGACTCCAGGTTTATTGCACTGTTGTTTTTGGGCATGCAGTCATACCCCAGAGACACAGATTCTTTCTCATGACCAAAGAGAAAATTGAAGAGAAATTGAGGTGTCYCTGCCTTAAGCCAGCCTAATATCTGGCTGCAGCATTTTGGCTCTAATCCACTTTCTCTGCACTCCTACCTGCCCTCTGTACCCTCTCTGGCCCTTGTCTAACCTTTCACTGAGCTAGAACAGTTCTCTGTCAGAAAGAGTGGGGGTTTTGCTTTGAGTTTTGTTTTGTTGCTGGCTGATTGGTTTGTTTTTAATGAGGTTGGTTCCGTGTTGGGTCAGTAGRCTGAAACAATCCAAATTCAGGTTGGATAAACGTTGTAGCTGGTTCAAGTGGGGACATCAGCAGGCAGGAGTTGAGTTGTGCTCAGCTTTTAGGGAGCTGCTTGTGACAATGGAGCTGTAGAAAGAGCAGCTCAAACAGATTTATCACTTGAGGTTTAGAACAGAGGATGAGCCAACTCAAAGTGAACTTCTGAGGGAAGACAGGAGAAAGTGTCACTTACTTTACACCTACTCTRTATTCTTGGTTCTGTCATTCTCAGCCAATAACTCTTGTAAACAAAACATTGTAAACAAAAATTCCCATTCTGTCCTTAGTACTGGAAATTTTTTTTTAATTATTATTTTAAATTTTTAGTAAGGTTAATAAGATATAAACCAATAAAGTTTTTGGAGCAATTCTGACTTATTGTCCTTGCTAGGATGAAGAAAGAACTCTCATTTCCTCTGAGGACAGACACAGGGATATGTAACTTTGAGGATGACAGCATCTTTTGGTGAGTCTGACAGTTCTCCATGCGAAGCTGTTCACAAGTTTGCCATTCACATTTTAGTCAAAGCTTTAAAAATTAAGAGCAACCACTTATGAAAATSCAAGATCAGTGATAAAAGACTTCATTGTACAGCTGAACAATGCATTGCATTTGTGTGACAGCAGAAACTGGTTTATCAAGTTCACCCCAGACAAGAACAGATAAGCTCTTGAAACACTMCACAATCTATTGAGTATTGGATGGATATTATCACCAAAAACAAAAGAGTACCAGGACTAAAGGCAGCAAAATAAGAGCTGMAAAGCCTAGGCTGTAACTGGTGTGAGGTAGTGAGAACTCAAAGCCAGCCTGTTGGCTGATGTGAACAGTCTTTTATGTGGAAAAAAAAGCCCACAGAAAAACACTGAAAATCCTGCCCAGCTGCTCTCAGCCATGGGAGCAAAAGACATCCAAGTGTGCAGGAGCACTGGCCTGATCCCAAGCCTGTGTGCAAGGGCAGTGCAGATAAAGCACAGACAGGCCCCAGACAGATAAATGACTGATTAACTAAAATGTGTGAGCCTCTGTCCTGGTGGTGCTGGCAGCTCTGCCAGCGAGATTGCAGCTGCAGAGCTCAGCTGCTGCTCACAGTCCAGGGAAAATGCTTTTCACTGGAAAAACCACAGAAGGACAAAATCTCCGGGCTGTATTGCAGCTCTTCCTCTGGGAACCTGACCCTGCTGAGGAATTGAGTGAAATAATCATTAACAGAATCCATGGGGAATACTCTCTGTGTTGCAGTCACAGATTGACTCTGGTCATCTTGAACCCAGAGCAGCACTCCACAAAATGCAGCAGGTTCCTTGTGGCTGCTACTGACAGGAAAGGGGGTACGGTTTTAAGGYGGTAGAAAGCATCTCTTTGTTGCACCTTGCATTTCTCTGGGATGCAAAAATCCCCTCTGATTTGCAGGGAGGTGAACTGAGGCACCCAGATTTCATTAGCAATTGCCTTCTGCTCAGACTGTTGCAGAGAGGCTGCTACAGAAACAGCACCCACGTACTCCAAAGGTGAAAAAGTATTTGCCTTCAAATTCTGATAGCATTATGGCCAGTGAGGCACTATATTACAAAATTTTGTATTTCTGAAGTGTAGATGAATGTGAAACACTGAGGAGTAAAGTGAGAGCACAGAAACTATCTCAGTGTTAATGGCATGCCTCTGGTGTTTTCCTGCTCTCTTMTAGAACAAGATGCAGTTCTAATTATTTCTACTGTTTTCCTTCAAATTATTGATCCTTAATAGTTATAACCCTTAAGAACTGAACCATTTTTAACATTATTAAGCTGAAGTTCCAGTATCCTGCAGGCTCAGAACATAAATTGTGTAAAAGGATAATATGAAACTCAGAAAACTTCTTTTGGAGACTAAACATTCACCTTTGTTCRCTGGAATTAGGATTACAGGATGGTTTGGGTTGGAAGGAAGCTTTAAAGAACACAGAATCATAGCGTGGTTAKTGTAGGAAAGGACTTCTGAAGACCTGAGCAGGGTCACCTTCCACTAGATCAGGGTTCTCAGAACCTCATCCAGTTTGGCCTTGAACACTTCCAGGGATGGGGCATCCACATTTTTTTTCTGGGCAGCTTGCTCCAGTGCCTCACTAATTCTTTATGTCCATTTAAAACCATTAGCCTGTGCCCTGTTTTTACAGACCTGGTAAAAAGTCTCTCCATATTTCTCTTAAGCCTCAACTTTAAGTATTGCAAAGCCACAATGAGGTCTTTCCATAAATACTGAGAATCAAACAACAGAAACAAATGWGATCATTCAGCAGGTTTCTCTTTTTGGGCAGGTCTCAGGACCGTGTGATGTAGTCAGAATCTGTGGAGATTCTYAGATGCTGACTGAAATAAGGAGTCYTCTAGGGAATGGGTGTTATAAGGTTCCCGGGGGAAAAAAAAGAGCAAGAGAAAAAAATCCTTGAAAAAAAATACACATTGGGAGAGCGTACAATTTAAATCCAAAACAAGGACAACTGACCTTAAAATTGTTGTGGCTACTTAGTYACTTATTTCCTGTTTATTTCTCTTTGCTTTGTTTTGCGACATGCTCCAGACATTTAATAATTTCTAAAATAAATGAAGAGGTATGGTTTGTTTGGTCAAGTAACACAGCAGATGTTTCTACAAAAATAAGTATTCAGAAAATCTTTTTTGTTTCAATCAGGAAAGCATTTTTCAAACTACTGTAGAAACAAAAGTATCTTGTTTTTCCAACTGATGCACCTGCACAAAATGGCTGCACCACTCAAAGATGGTTTTATGTTTATTAATGGAGTTGCAGCACCTTTAAAAAAATTGTTTTAAAGTTGAATATTACAGATGAGAGAGTTGAACAGTTTTTGTCATCATCTCTTTCCCACTTGTGTGTTTTAAAGACTAATTTTATGCAGGTTTTCCCTCACCAGTGGCACACGAGCTCTGCCTGTCCTGTCCTGCCTGTGCACTTTCTGTCCTGTGTCACCAAGATCTTTTCTGTACCCCTGGGAGGGTAAGAGGGCAAGATGATGCATGGCTTTTCCAGATTTCAAAAGGAAAATCCCAGGAACAAGTGGCATAATAAAATAGATACTTTAATGCAGTAGAATAGAAATAGGACTAAAGATAGGCAGCAAATCCTGCATCCCTTCAGGTGCTGGGAATCTGGCTTGCAAGTGACATGGGACAGACCCATAGTGAATTTTCCCATGGCCTTGCCCCTTTGTCAGTGTAGTCCAAAACCAGTGTATGGATTCAAAATGTACTGGAAAGTAGGAAAATATAAACACATTGCCTAGCCAAGTAAACCTTGTTTTTATCAGGGTACTGAGCAAGAGCAATTAGGCCTATCAAAAAATAAAAAGCAAAATTATCACTAGCTGAGAGGATAGCAGGGAGAGTGATTTGAACTGAAAACACTGAGCTCCTGTTGAAACTTTAAGCCCTGGGTGACACTGTCACCTTTAGTTGCCCAGTCACASATAGGTCACAGCCTCAGCTTATGGACAGTAGCTATATTTAAAAATGGCACTCTGGCCTTGCACTGAGAACAGTTTTTGCTCAGGAAGCAGTGAAGCTTCGTGACTCATGGCCATTCTGAGTTCATTATCTGCCTATTTGTAAGCATTAATTAATAGCTGCAATGTCATACTTTGTTTACTCTGCATCTTATCTCAGGGTTTCCTCCTCCTGCCCTTAATTGCATTGTAGGATTGTTTGCACAATGGAGGATTATTCATGGGAATAAATTATTAGCTGGAAAGCATRTGCACAAGTCCCCTGCACTCCACTCAGCTCTCCCCAGCTCATGAAGTGATYTTTAATTTGCTAAAGGCCTGATCCAGCATCTGTATCCATCACTGAATTAGTGACCTCTCCACTGAATGCCTCTTTAAAAGAGGACAAGGGTCAGGAACATTGTAGAAACTGGCATGGAGGAAAGGAAAGGAGCCATTCTKCATCCCAGGTCAGCAAAACCTGCAGGACCAATTTAAGTGTGTATCCTTCAAATTCAGATTTGACATCTTAACCCTATTTTCTGATGTTTGGCTACTTTRTATCTCATTGTGCAAAGCTACTTTATGAACAGTAAACTGCTATGAACTACTTTATGAGCAGTGAAAAAACACTTTTACTGCAAYTGCCAGAATTCAAAAGGCAAGAGGAAGTAATTGCCATTGTTTACATCAAACATTCCTTTCAACTATTGTGTTAGGAGAACCAAATCTAGAATAATCAGTGTTTTATAGCTGTGTTTTTTCCTTCTGAAGTATGTAATCATTGTGTCTTCTTTATCTCRTGGTGTGATTGCATCTTGTACAAACTGCAGATAAAAATAAAGATAAACTATGGATAGATAAAGATAAAATCTGGAAGATCAAATCTTAAAATTGGAAAACAGCTGAAAGGTTGGAAGGAGCCTTATGTCTTTAATCATACTCAGATTGCAAAGAAAGATGACTTTATTATTTTCCCAGACAAAATACTGCATCAGATTTGGCACTTCTAACAACAGCAATATCTCGGATAGGGATAGCAAAGGAACCATGGGMTATGGAGGCTGCCTTGAGAAAAGCTGCCAGCAACTCTTCCTACAGAGGAGGAAGAGGAATGTTTGCATTAGGAATTCAGTTATCAGTGGGAAAGGCTTYGCCAAGACAAAAATACAGGATTTGATTGCAAATTTGTGGCCCTCAGTCTCAGAGGTGCTGCACAAAGGCACAGCCCTGTGGATACTGCCAGTGTAATGTGAAGAACTGAGAAAATGGTGCTGAGTTTCAGGACTGAGCGTAATGTCAGCACAAAAATGCACAAAGTTCTCTGGTGCAACACAGGCAAGTTCTTCACTTGCAAGGAAACTATTCTGRTGGCCAGCTAGGGGAGGACCTCTGTCCTTTTAATCCCTAGTTCAGCCTATTTGCTTGGCATGGCCTGTCTAATTCTACCACCTTGGCAATTRTCTGTTTGATCTCTTCAGCTCTTCCTCATGCATTCAAAGCATGAAATCAGATTTTCATAATATAAACTCACCAGTCAGGATGTGACATTTTATTGGCATTGGGTTCTCTTTTAAAGAACCACTGAGCATCAGCACTTTTTTGCCAGTTGAGTGGCACTGACCAATCCCAAACGAGGAAACAGATCTTGCCTAAATATTGCAGCTGCAGAGAAGTTGCCAACTCCAACAGTGGCAAGGTTGACACCAATGGGTGTTAACTCCATGTGCTAATACCYGTGAGCGATAGGCATCTGGGGCACACCTGAACAGGAACCTGCAGTGGGTGGCCAGCAAGCCCCATGTGAAACCATGCCTTCCTTGCTTTCTGGAAGCTGCTCCATGAATGCAAAACCCAGCTTGAAGCCAAAATTTTCCAAGGTCCCTGTAAGGTGCTCAGGGAGCTGGTTCCCAACAATAAAGCAGGAAGAAGCAGCCTCTATTTTAAGGAGATTATCTTCAACAAAGATTTGTCAAGCGGAAGTACAGCGAAGGCTGGAGCCAAGGCACATGTTCCTGTGACCCAGTTACCTTCCAGAAACCCAGGCAGGACAGAAAGGACTCTGGCTTCTAGCTACAAGAGAKCTGCTGAGCATTAACACATAGTAACCTAATTAATTTATTCCCCCGGTGGATAATTAGTAGCTTTTCTTTTTTTTCTTGCTGCAAAACAGCAGCCAAATAATGGCACTGATTTTAATTAACTAGCCAATGGGAAGCTGGATGGGCTGAGGAGAGATTTCATACAAAAGTTAATTAATGCTCTGACCTAGTTTGAAGTGTTGCTTAAGTGGAAATTGGGGGGAAGCTGACATCAATCAGTTATGGATCTTTTCACATCCATATTATCGGTCAAGTAATGAGTCTTCCCATGTGATCCACAGCCYTTCAATTGGCAACCTAGAAGAATTCAGTGAACACACCAGAAATAAGTAATTTCCAAGCAAATATAATTTTTTCTTTCTGAACACACCTGAGTTAGAAAAGGTCCTTTCTCAAACCAAGCCCCTGGTTTATTGCTGAGCTCTGCTCAGAGCATTTGATGGGTAACACAAGCTCTGCTGTTTTAAACAAACTATAACTATCTCTCTGTTTCTCCCTTTTGTCTCCTCTGATCTGTTTTAATCATATGTTTATTAGATTAGTAACTCTTGCTTTGATTTCTTTTCCCATTACTGAAAATAAAACATTTCAGGTTTTTATHTGATTGTTTTGTTTCTTTGGGGAATAAAAGATGATTTAACTTACTGATCATCTGTAAATTCTCCCTATACGAGCAGAGTTTTTCTCATCTCTGAAAATCAGAGTCCTCTGCAATTCTTGCTATGGGCCTACAGCAATTTATAAACACAAAATCACTTTTGCAAACTGATGCCAAAAAATGCATGGCATTGATTATTGCTCTATTATTCTTCATGGGTTTTGTTTTGCTTTGCACTGTCCAGTCTTGAAAGGTTATCATCTGAACAGGCAGAATAACCACATTGTTAAGAAGAAGTGAGGTTTTAGTTCCCTTCAAGCAGGAATATGAGGCACAAGGACATGAAATTAATTTACCAAGCTCACAGCAGTGCAGTCAAACCATCCCATCCTTTGCCCGTTCCTCAGCATTGTGACATTAGGATTGTAGCAGTTAAAAGGTCACAGAACGATACCATTTTAGAACTGATGTATCAGGTGAACTCCAGTCTTGTAAGAATCTCTCCCTTTCCATAAGCAGCTTCATCAGGGTGGTTGGAAGTCAGATCCTGCACCCAAATGTTGTGAAACATTGACTCACAAAGTAAGCAGCTCTGTTTGAGTCACTGCAAATCAATGAATCACTGAAGCAAACTCTTATCTGGCAGCTGAGCATCACATCCTTGTTTAGGTATCCAGAGATAAGTGGTTGCATRTAGACACTACTAGTGGAGCCTCACAGCCTTTTCTAGGTCACTTCACTAAAACCCCATAAAATTCATCCTCTGCAAATCACAATGTAATGTTTTGCTGGAAGCCTAAGGCACCTGCTTTTCTGGGAGGCAGGAATTACACACCCTTGGGATCTGACTTCTTCATGAAATGCAGCCCAATCCTGCGTGGGAAATGTTTAAACCTTTCTGAATCCAATTAAGGACACACCAAATACCTATTTTCTCCTTGCTCTGCAGGAACATGTAAATAAGGCATTCGGAGACCATCAGGGCAAGAAAGGATTAAGGAGCTGTGGYGCTGTCTTCAGCACCCAATTTGGGTTGGGGAAGCAGGTTTGTACACACAAGGGAAGGAAGAGCCAGGTACTGCTGTCTTTATGAACTGATCAGTGTTTGTGTATGGCTTTTGGCATGGGGCAGGCTTTAGCTTCTCRCTGCTGTGATTTTGTCCTAAATAAGGGACCAATGGCTTTCAAAGAGGACCCTAAAGGATTTAGGTGCTTGCTTATAGGGAAGTTAGGCTGCCCAYCTTCAGTGATCTATTTTGTTCTTATTTCAAATGTTGATGCTATTCCCTTTCCCTTTCTGTACTGAATATAGAATGAATTAGAATTGAGCTCTGTCACTAAAATTGGGGAGCACTGAATGATGGTGATGATGTCCACATGGGCACTTCCTGAACACGGGACTGTGATGCTTGTTTGGATTTAGGTCCACAGCAGTCTCTTTTGGCATGTCCTTGCACGAGATTTTTATGAATATGGCTGRGCTAACCTTGTCCTGGAAAGAAACAACCTTTAGCAAGTGTTTCTTGTCCTTATTACAGGTTTTGTAATTTTTATTTACATGGTGGATTTTGATCAACCTTTGAGCTCAAGGCAATACAATCTCCTATTCCTCCTTCCATGAGGGATGCAGGGGAACTGAAGGAGCAGCTGCTTAGAGATTCCTGGCAGAGAATCTTGTCCTTGGCACTCCAACTCAAGGCACATGATTGTGTAACACACCCACTGGCGTGGATGTTACGTGGCTTGTTTGCAAATACCGGCAACTTCAGCTGAGGTGCCAAGCRCTCCCAACAGCAGGATCCTGTTGGTGACCTCCTTTGTGGAGAATGTCACATCTTTAGTGCCAAMAACAAAGTGCTGGCATGACCATGAGGCAAATGGACAATGTAGTAGCAGTSACCAGTCTCTTGAAGGGCTGTTGAAAAGATGACAGAGCCAAACTCACCTTGGTGGCGGCAGATGGTGTAACAAGAGGCAAAGATCACAAATTGAGGCTTGGGACATTCAGGTTGGATGCTGGGGRAAAGCTTTGTCATGGGGAAGATGTGGAGCCCTGGGGCAGAACACTAGAGAGGGTTCAAGTTCCTTCTGTTCAAAGCCACAGCAGACCTGATTTAYCATTAGCAATCATCCAGGAGGATGGGATAGAAAGTGTCTTCCAAAGATCACTTCCAGCCAAATACTCACGGCATGACAATCTCCCTGTTGGCATTTGCTGCAGGAAGACCTGGGGCAGAGCCTGTGGGTTTGTAACTGCASGTCAGACTGTGCAGTGGGAGGAAGGAAAACCCAAATGGCAGCAGGTGACCAGGGGTCCCAGGCAGCTCCTGTTCTGCTCCAACAACAAGCAACCCCTCTGGCCTTTGTCCAGACACAGGGCAGCTACAAGGACAGTTCTGTGGTGTGAAAACACTCCTTGCAGCAGAGGATCCACTAAAGCTATGAGCAGACAGATATTTACCCACTTCAGATTTTATCGTGGCATGGCAGGGGGAGGAATGTGCTGAAGAGCCTTGTGGCCAGTRAACYTGACTTTCWAAGTTAGTTGAAAATCARTGTGAAAGCCCAAATATTGATTAAAACCCACAGGCTCCCTGTCCATATCTTATCCAAGTCTGTCCAGAACATATGCAGATGTACATGCTTAAAGTTTGTGCTGACATTTAACATTAACTTCTACAGCTGCTTAAAGCTAATGGCTGCAGTCATTGAGAAGCTGTATTACCTCCAGGAATTGAATACCAAGCCCAAGTTGTGCAGTATTTAGGGAYTACTCTGGTCATAATTTTGTCCAAAAACTGCATTTAAATGCATTTTTTAAAATAGCTAATATGTCAGATGGCCAGTCTCTGGCATTCAGTGTGATGAATCAGCAGTCAGTTATTTCTTGGCAGGGAAGTAAAAATTACTGGTTTGAGTCGTATTGACAGAAGAGAGCATGTACAACCTAAAAGCTAAATGAGCAAGAAACCATGCAAACAATATCTCATTTCAGTATTTTTTTGGGTGGTGGGGAGCAGGGGAGGTAGAGTAATTTAATTTAAAGCATGYTGGGCCTTTGAGGAAGAAACTGGAGTACTACAGAACCTGCATGTGTTACAAGGAGGCAGCTGTCCTTGGTTTGGGAAGATTGAACCTTGTCTCTAATTTTAAAGGCTTACACAGCACAAAGAGGGTGTTTTCAAGGGGGAAATTCAGATGAATCCTGCATCTTACGAACTGGATGGGTAATTTTTGTGCTAATGTAAAAAACCACTGMACTTGACATGATTTAGGAGCACCTAAATGTACCATTAGCACTAAAAAGTCTCAAATTAATGAGTTAGCATCCTGAATGAGGAAATGCTTTTCCTGCTGAGAGATAGTGCCAGACAATGGGAGCAAGGACCAATCTCTGCATGGTGAATTTCTGTCCCTCTGACTGTACCCAGATGGGAGAGGCAAGTTTGGGCTGCTACGGGTATCAACTGACAGCCTTCAGTGCAAGGAGTTTTCTGGCAGCTTCCACAGTTCCTTTTGGGCTGTGGAAGTCCATGCTCTACTCACTTGCTGGCACAAGGCAGCTGCCTATGTGGCTTCTGGAACAGACATCACTGCCAGCCAGCAGGACCATTTTTCCCTTTTATGGCCCTCTCTGTGCTGTTTCATCCCTGCCCCTGTTTTAGGGCACAACAGGCAGATTTGGCAGTGATCTGTTCCCTGCCCTACCTGTGACAGTTTGGGACATCAGATCTGGCATTTTTAGCTCAGTGTCTCATGGACTCTGGATGCTTTACTCAGGACATGATTTCCAAAGGGAGTATTTTCCCACCATCTTTCAGGGAGTTCCCAGCAGGGATATTCCAAGGATATTTTGCATTTTTGTGCTGCTTCATGTGTGGTTTGGTTGACTTTCAGTCCTCAGCCATTCCTCCAGTTTGTGATTACAGCCTCGTTTAAGATCCTTTGCTATGGAAACTGGTAACAGTGCCAGGGAATTGCTAAGCAAATGCCAATGCAGAGTTTAAGAGGGGGAGGGAAGCATCARCAGACATGATGTTTATGAGGGAAGATGGAATTCTTTTCGTGCAAACCCCAAGGAGGAGGAAGTGCAGGAAGGGAGGATGCATCTGTTGCCAGAACAATGATCTCACAAAGAACACGTAGCTGYTTTAATTTCTGTAACATGGAACATGCCGTACTCGAAAATGACAAGATTTCTTTCCAGTTGATGGGAAGTTGCTGTTATTTAGTAACTCCAGGTTCCCCGATGGTGACAGAGCAGCTGTTCTTTGTATTTRGTGAGAGATCCCACTAAAATGCTAAATACACAATTGCTCTAATTTCTGATTTWAAAAGTCAGATGTAGGTAAAAATATCTGTTTGGTACTTCCAAGCTACARACATGCCCAATTTGACTGTGACAGTTTTGCTATAGCAGGCACAACCACTTCAATGCAGCAGAGTGAGGGGCTGACTGGTTTTCTAAACAACCTTGTGACACTGGAAAGGAAGTCCAAAAAAACATTTTCCTAGAGATGATTAGCGAAAAGCTGCTAAACTTACCTGTCTGCATTCCAGAAATTCAGTACTTCTCATCAGTTCAGTCATCGTGTGRCTTGGAAACATTTGGCTTTGATCATCTGGGTTTGGGTTTGTTGCTGTTTTAGGATGAAGAAACCTTCATCAAAACACGTGCCTGTGTTACAGAGCACTTGGGATGCCCTCCCGGGGTGAACAAAGGGTGACAAACTTCTTCATTCCCAGACAGGTGATCCCTTACTAAAACCACAGTGGTATCCATACCTAGGCACACTTATCTTTCCTTTTTTTGTATGAAGGGGTACAGAAATTCCCCATGGCTGGCACTGGGAGCTGGGGATACCGGTCCAGTAGGTCACTGCAGTTGGTAGATGTCCATCAGCAAACCCAGACTGTTTTCTGAAGGAATCTGAGTTCTTTCTGCTCCCCCCTCCCCTGGTTTTTTGGGGGGAAAATTGAAAGTTTGAAGTTACAATTGAAAATACAAAAGAAATAAGTATCAGTGTAACAGCCCTGAAATACATTGCCGAATTCTATRTATTGCACCCTGGTTTTAAAAGTGCTGAGAGGTCAGGACTTGCAGATTGCATCACCCTTGGAAAAAAGATCTCCACCCTGAGAATCTGCTCTATTCTCAGTGTAATGTGAACCAGTGACTGAGTCATTGAAGCTTTAATTTTTATTTTCCTTTTTTTTTTTCTTTTAGTAACTTGTTTTTTTTAATTAGAAGTCTCTGTTCCCATGCCTGCCAAGGTCAAATTCTGTGATCCAGCCAGTAGACAAATAACTGGAGTGATGTAACTGCAAATAAAACAGTGTTCAGTACTGAGAAATATGAGCATCGAAAACCTCTAAGTAGGCAGCAAGCAACCTCTTAAAAATAGCTAATCTAAAAATAAAAGATTAGGGAGGGAGCACTCCAGAAGAGCAGTTAAGGAGCTTACATTTGAGACTAAGAACAGCTCTCTGTGTGCAAAGTGTCTTTGCCTTTGGGCAATAAATAAACTTTTGGCCAGAGGCAGGGTCTCTTCCAAATCTGCTCCCATGCAGAGCTTGAGGCAATTTTAGTCTGATGCTTTTATCCAAGGAATTCAAGGTTGTCTTCAGCTGAGTCAGGAATAAGTGTATGAGATCAGAGGTCTTGCAGGGCTCTCCAGCCTCAGTGCAAGCCTAAGGTTTCTGTTTTCATTCTCCCAGGCTGTATGAGCACTGGGAATGGAAAAGCAGGCTGAGCTGCAGCAGTGTCAGCCCTGGAAGCTGCATGGCTCCTCCTGCTCCTAAAGGATGGACTCTCCATACTTGTGGGATGTCAGGGATTAATGCAGCTAGAAGGACACCAGCAACACCAGCCCAAAGCCATCAACAAAGGGTTCCAATCTCTTTAAACAAAGAACACTGTTGGCTTAAATCTTTCAGTAGCAGTGGGGCTTTGGAAACTGTGAGGATTGAAGTGGGAGGCAAGAATGACAGTTTGCTGCTCCTTCTGAGGTGGCCATGTAGATTGATTGCACAACAGCATGTTCTCAGTGTTGGTGACACTGGAACAATGCAGCTCATGGGGATACTCAAAATCCACCTGAAGGCTGAGGAGGTTGAGGTTTTTGAGATCAGTTTATGCATTAGGATATCACTCTGCCAGGTTTAGCTTTGCTCCCCTCTTGATCTCCAGCCTGGGGGACAATTTTCATTGTGCTTCTACTCACACACAGAATCACAACAGAATGAACCAGGCTGGAAGAGACCTTCARGATCATCAAGTCCAGYCCAAYAYGTCCTCATCAACTAAACCATGGCACTGAGTGCCACATCCAGCCTGTTTATAAATACATCCAGGGATGGTGACTGCACCACCTGCCTGGGCAGTCAATTCTGATGTGTGATCACCCTTACAGTGARGAATTTTTTTCTAATATCAAACCTAAACTTCCCTTGGCACAGTTTAAGGCTGTGTCCTCTCATTCTGTCAGTTGTTGCCTGAGAGAAGAGACCGAACCCCACCAGATCACAACCACCCTTCAGGGAGTTGTAAAGAGGGATAAACTCACCCCCGAGCCTCCTTTTTTCCAGGCTGAACAACCCCAGCTCCCTCAGCTGTTCTTCACAGGGCTTGTGTTCCAAGCCCTTCGCCAGCCTTGTTGCCCTCCTCTGTCTCAACATCCTTCTTAAACTGTGGGGCCCTGAACTGGACACAGTACTCAAGGTGTGGCCTCACCAGTGCCGAGCACAGGGGAGTATGACTTCCCTGCTCCTGTTGGCCACACTATTCCTGATCCAGGCCAGGATGCCATTGGCCTTTTTGGCCACCTGGGCACATCTGGCTCATATTCAGTTGATTATTGACTAATTCCCCCAAGTCCCTTTCTACCTGGACACTGTCCAGCCACTCAGCCCCCAGCTTGTAGCACTGCAGGGGGTTGTTGTGGCCAAAGTGCAGGACTCGGCACTCAGACTTATTGGACTTCATGCTGTTGAACTCAGCCCATCAATCCAACCTGTCCTGATCCCTCTGCAGAGCCCTCCTACCTTCCAACAGATCAACACTTGCTCCCAGCTTGGTGTCATCTGCAAATTTACTAATGGTGGACTTGATCCCCTCATCCACATCATCAATAAAGACATTAAACAGGACTGGGCCCAGCATGGATCCCTAGGGGACCCCACTAGTGACTGACCAGCAGCTGGATACAGCACCATTCCCCACCACACCCTAGGCCCAGCCATCCTGGCAGTTCTTAACCCAACAAACAGTGCACCTGTCCAAGCTGGGGGCTGCCAGCTTTTCCACGAGTGTCAAAGACCTTGCTGAAGTCCAAACAGACAACATCCACAGCCTTTCCTGCATCCACCAGGATGTGTGGCCTGTAGTTTGCTGGCTCCTCTTTCCGGCCCCTCTTGTGGATGGATGTCACATTGGCCAGCTTCCAGTCATCTGTGACCTCCCTGAGGCAGGAGCGATGGTAAATGGAGAGCAGCTTCACAAGCTCATCTGCCAGCTCCCTCATCACCCTAGGATGGATCCCCTCTGCTCCCATAGATTCAAGAGCATCTAAGTGGCTGAGCAGGTCTCTGATTGAATAACAGGGGAGCTAGCTATTTTGCTCCCTGACACCATCCACTAGCTCAAGTGGACAGCTGTCCCGAGGACAACCGGTCTTTCTGTTGAAAACTGAGGCAAAGAAGGTGTTCAGTATCTCTGCCTTATCCTCATCTTTAGTTACTAAATTCCTTCCCATATCTAGTAGAGAACAAAGGTTGTCCTTACCTTCCCTTTTGCCATTAATGTATTTATAAATATATTTTTATTGTCCTTCACAGAAGTTGCCAGTTCGAATTCTAACTGGGCTTTTGCCTCTCTAATTTTTTTTCTACATGCCCTAGCAACCCCCTTAAACATTTCCTGAGATACCTGACCCTCCTTTCAAAGGTAACACACACTTTTTTTTAATCTTTAATTCTTTCACAATCTCTCTAAGCTCTGCTGACAGCTCAGAAAACGAAAGCCCAAACCCATTCTCTTACTACTGAATAGCCCCAAGCACTGAAGAGAGCCTTTTCCTTTTGTTCTGGTATAACTGCCAGGCCTTCCAGGGAAACCAGCAGGACTTCGTGAGAATTTCAGAGCTCATGAAAAAGCCCTGTCTTGTCCTGCCCTGCCCAGGTGGATTCCTGGAGAATAGCTGGAACCCAACATCTCTCTGAGCATATTCTTGCTATTTTCCATGAGCAGTATGTCTCTGCAGAGAGCTACAGCTCAACTGTGTCCCTGTCATGTAGCAGCACTGATATAAGCCTGGCTTTTGGTGGGCTTTAGTCTTTTAGCTGTGACTTACACAGAATGCAGGGATTGGAAGTAGACATTTCTTGAACTACCCTTACAGAGAGATAGACTTTATCCAAAAATTACGGAAAAATGTGTAACTACTCCAAAAACACCCAAAAGCCCCATTGTACCCCACCACRATATATTGGGCAGGTAATAAGACTCATCTCAAACCAAGAAACACTGAATGGGAACAGAATGGGGCCTCCCTTTTACGTTTAGAGGTGCTTTCCTAGTGCTGGTGGGTGAGTCTATCTCCTATGAGTGGRAACTCAATTAAAGTAAAATTGTAAGCTCATAATTGCAAAAACTAGTTAGAGATTCCCTGAAACTATACAGTGGAGAGCTGCTGAGGGAGCAGATAATGCTGTGTGAGAGCAGAGGGTGATTTCTTTGTGTACACTACCCTTCAGTTAAATCTCTGCCTTCAGTTTCACTATTGTTCATCATAACCCCACCTGCAGAATGCCAGCCTTTCAGATTAAAGACCTGACTCTACTTTGATCTGGCTTCTAGGCAAAACAGGGCCARTGTRGAAGTGCTCCTCTCAGGTTACTTTTGAACTCTGATCSAGTCTGAGAGGTTGATAGGTAACGATCTCAGAGATGGTGTGCTTGTGATAACAAAAGTCTGCTACTGGTCAGCAGAGACACCCTAGCAGTGTAAAAAGCCAATGGAATTAGCTCAGCTCTTGAATATTGGAGGTCTTCCAGTGGAGAGAAGTGCATAATTACTGCAATTGTCACTTCTTCTTGTCCCTCCATTCTATATCAGGCACTGGAAGATCCAGGCAAGAAGCCAGACAGYGACTGTTCTCCTGTGACTGTTTACTCCAAGTGAGGCTGGAAGCATCTTTTGGAAATTCCCTAAAGGCTCAACAGCATGAGGACATGACATATCCTTGGGGGGTATTTATGTGTGGATGGATGGATGAAGGTTCAGCTGGAACAATTTCCRTCCAGATCCCAGGAGCACAAGAACTGGAAACTCAGACACACGCTCCTGGCCAGAATTAAAGGAGTCCAGTTGCTGACCGGTGTATTCAGTGATCAAGAAGCTGAAGAGGCTGTTGATCTTGAAGATTGCAAGGGGGGAAAACAGCAGAGGATAAACCAATGGTTRTTCTGCTCCAAGGGGAGACTGAGATATGAGCTTAGATACTCCAAATGTCTCTGCTTTGTAGCAGCTGTGTCCCAGCCAGGCAGAGCAATTGGGATGTACAAAACTCCTGGGCAGCAGGAATGCAAGGGTGTGGGTGTGCAGACTCAAATAGGAATGCAGTGCTAGAGAAGTCTGGCAGAAGGAAATGCAATTCTAGTTAAGAATCTGACCAAAGATGTGCTTAGGTGCATCATGAGAGCTGARTTACAGTGTGCTTCATGCCTACCCTTAAGCTACACAATGCTTTTGTTTTATTTTAGTGACTTKTGATGCAGAAGGGAGGAAATGAAGCCACAGAGARCCCTAGGTCAGGATCCACCATGCTRAAGTCTTGTACAGAACAAGAATAACAGTGTTAGGTCCTAAAAAGCTTTCATTCAAAGTGGGTTGAAGCAGCAGCAGATGCAAAGGAGATAGCACAAAAAGAAGGGGTGATAGCAATCAGAGCACTAGAGCATGCTTCTGCACCCATTCTAGCAGAGGATCTCAAAGGAGAGAGATGGGATTTGGTACAGAATTGTAAAAAAAAAAAAAATTCTGCTTCTGCTTGTACCAAAATGTCCCAAACATTCACATTGTCAAGCCTTTGCCACAGTCAACTACTTTTTGAAGAGAGAGCCACTTTCTTTTGAAATCACAAAATTCTGAGACACCATATGAATACATGAACTGGCTACCATGGTTTCTTGTTTAGTTTAGAAGTGACACCTTAAAAACCCAGATACCAGAAAAAGCAGGTCACAGCCACAGCAAGAGATTCATTAAAAAAAAATAGAAGTCAATTTACTCGCACGTGRCACAACAGAAAATAGCATTTGGTCTTTGAAACTTCCTGTACCTCAGGGTGTTGACTGCAGCAAGCAAAAGGCTTAAACCTGTTGTTACTGAAGGAGGAAGCAAAAAGCATTACTTGTCTTATGGCCAGGGAAGAGAAGGCCAAGAATATTTTTGATTGCCTGGCTGACCCACTTTTTGTAATGCAGATGACTYCTTGCTGCTCATAAACTTCACCTGTCTTGAATTCTGTTACCAGAGCAGAGTTTATGGGGTTGGAGGAACTTGGGAGATGCCTGCTTGACTGTGGGTGAGAAAGACAGGTAGATTGTAAGTTAGAAAGACAGGCAGAATAGCTCATATGTTAACCCTAGTGTTAATCAGGAACCTGAATCACCAATCAGTTTCTGTGATAGCTCAGTCCAAACTCTGAAAGGCATTAGCCCCGCAGTTATCACTGCTTGGAGATCATAATACGAGGAGGGGAATTTCAGCTGAAGTGGCACTGACTCTTTAGAGGAGCTTTGCTGGTTTCAATGATTGCCTTTGATGTGGCGGAGCACAAAACACACAATTTCTTTTTATGGCGTCCTGAAAACCTAACTTTGGCAAATTTGAAAGGACTATAAYACTCTTTATCTGATCAGCTAACACAGCTGGATAAATCAATGAGTTTTAGGGTAACAGCCTCTTTTCTGCTCCCAGGTAAGCAAGTATATACCCACAGATATGCTAACCTGGGTTTGGCTTTGGTAGGAATCTGGATGAATAATACAGATTTTAATGTGTTTTGCCTCTACAGCTGAGCTGCATTTTCAATACTCTGCTGTGGTGTGCACACAAAGGACACGGCTCTAGGTGAAGGAGCAATGATCATGCAAAAAGTTACTTGAAAAAGCCAGGTGTCTGGCATTTTATGGGATAGTGGGGTGGTGAAAAAGAGCTTTCCTTACAGCTTTCCTCTGCTTTTTGCTATTTGCAGGGTTGTCAGCAAACCTCACTGGTCTGGAAGGAGTGGAAATAAGTTGCCAGTTGCTGTTTCTCATCTCGTGGCTTTGAAGAGCTGTTTCTCACTCCCACTGGCCTGAAGCCTAAAAACACTAATTCCTAGGGTAACCACAAGAGGATTTTACAGAGCAAAGGGCACTAAAACACTGTCTGCAATGTTTGGGAAAAGCTTCAGAATGGGAATCTAGGATGGAGCCTAACTCTCCATCTGTTTTAGTAACAGTATCTTGAGCTGAAAAGTAAAATGCCTGCAAATAATAGATTTAAATATACTGATATTTTTTCTTGCTTTTAGTTCTGAGAAAAAAAAAAGATTAGTTCATTGTGAGGAGTGAACACAAAACACTGAAGTATAGACCACAAACTTTGGTTTAATCATTCTTGTTAATTCACAGAACAATCTTTGTGAATTCAGCAGTGTAAAAATCAAAATTGCTCACGTTTCCTTAGCAYCCCTTCAGCCCACTTCCTGGATTCGCTTCTATTAATTCAGCTGCTCTTCTGTTTTCATGTACTAAATTAGCTTTGAGCTATTGTGTAAGAAAGAAGGAAGTAGGCAGGCTCCCCTGTGGTGTGACAACGGGAAGACACAAACCTGCAAGTTCTGCAAGTTTGTGAAGACATTTTTTTCTTCATGTTACRTATTAAGTATTCAACATGCTTAATWGGCAGATACACATTRGCTTCAATGACATGGAATTGTACAACTTGTACAATCTGGCCCTGAGACTGTCAACACACTGAAAAATCTCATYGTGGCAGAGCTGCAAGAGCCACAAAACATATTTCCTTTTCCCCAGCTGTGACTCTCAGTAGTCTGATATTTGGCAAAAGTGTGGGGTTTAATTCTGAGTTTCCTGGCTCTCACACACCTTTTACTTTAGCCATCTTCAGACATGACTGCTGGTATAGTTTTATCATGTGCCAACATTCAGGCACTGATAAAAGGGAGCGTAGTACTCACTTAGAGACTTGCCCTAAATACTACAGGCAAACTTAATCTTTTTGCTGATAACACAGTTCATAAGGAATAAAGATTACAACATGTGGACTACAACGATGGGGATGCCAGCACTGCAGGACTTCCTCATTCTGGTGAGGGAGAGGAGGGAAATGAAATTCAAAGATTTGKCTGTCCACCTAGCATGACAAATAGAAATTGGTAAGCTGTGTATGTTTGTTAATAAGTACTACATGTTGGCAGTTCTGTTTGCTGGAGCTCCTTGCTTTTCCAGGAGCAAGTGGTRTTGCCCAGAGCCAGAGCTTTTCTAGTGGCAGAGACTTGGCATGATCCAGTGGGGTGAAATCACAGRGATGGCTGTTTTCTGGATGCTGCAATATTTCATGTGCTCCCAGAGSTAAATAAAGCAGGTCTGCTGATGTTTTGCATTCCACAGCTAAGCTCCAGTCCTGCTCCCTGCAAGGAAATTAAATGCCAGGGTGCTGCCTTCCAAGTCACAGAACTTCCCAGTGGGATGGGCAGCTCCCAGGAACTGATATGATGGTAGTCTAGCATTAGAGCAGAGTCCAGGTTTAGTTTAGTTCAGGTGTAGCTAGGTTCACATCTCTACTTATGCAGTGACCCCAAATGCCCAGGCCTGGCTCGAGAGAGTCACTGCTGTGCCTGAAACACAGATTCAAAGGCTCTCCCTGTGRAGACCTTTGCCAGCTCAAACCAGCTCACCTGGGAGAAAAACAAAGCCCTCTTGGCAGCTACGGGAACTTCAAATTAATTTTCTTCCTTTTAGTGACTTCCTCCTAAACACATCAGTTTGCCTTCAGTTACTCCTAATTCCAAAGGCTCTTGGAAAAAAACTCCCAGCTCCTTCCCAGTCTCACTTTACAGCACACGTGCCAAAAAGCACAGGCAGCTCCCCCATGGCAGTACTTCTTCCCGGCAGGTCGGCCGGCAGCTTTCCTGCCCAGACGATAACAGGGCGGATCCTTGACCTCTGTCCCGGGATGTCTGGCTGTGCTGTGCACACGCTGTCAGGCGGCACTGCCCCGTATTCCCTTTGCTGGACGAGCACCCAGCACRTGTCYGCTGTTAAAAAGGGGCARGATGTCTGTGTCAGTCCSCCGTAAATGTCCTTGTCGCCACGCYTGTTGTGGCTGTGGCAGCGCCAATCGTGCCAGGTGCCGAAGTGCTGCGATGCCCCAAACTGAGTGTGGTTTGTATCCCGCTTCTCAGCAGGGTTTGCGAAGCTTCCACTCCAYCGCCTGTTAAAACTCCTCGCTGGGAGCACATGAACATCCTTGGTGCATATCTCCWTGAGCTCCCTAAACCCTGGAGGAAGGCTCGCAGTCTCCCCAGTTGCTTAACTGGTGGGAATTGTGTTATTTTTTTTTTTCTCAGCGCACTCTGTTATGTTTGAACCCGCAGCCTCACGCTCAGCTTTTCCAAGCTGCACCTTGGCAGGGCGGCGGTGCAAAGCGACCAAGCGCTGAGCAACCCGAGACGGCCTCCCSTGTGCCAGGCACGGAACAGCGCCACCGCTAAAACCTCTCCTCTCCGAATTCTGACCGAGAAATCTGAGTTCTGAGGAAAACCTCACTAGAACATTTTGAAATCCTTCCCGCCCCCATCCCATCCGCGGCCGGGCGGGGCGGGCCCGGGCCTTGCGCAGCCGCGCTGGGCAGGCCGGGACGGCGCTGTCGCTGTTCGGGTTTGTGTTATCATCATCGGTGTTATCATCATMGCCGGCTTTCCTGGGCCCGCAGCGCCGTGCTCGGGGTCCTCTGGTCACTTCTGCCCACAGCACAGAGGCTTCTGTCCGCTTCACCTCGCCCTTCGGCGGTCTGGGGTGGGAGGTCTCTCGCTGGGCCCGGCAGCGGCGTGGAAGGCCCGAGGCGCGGCTGTGCCATTGCGGCCCGGCTCGGGACATCCCTGCCCTGCTTTTGGCTTTCCCTTGTTCCTCCCTTCACTCGACTTCTGGCCGCTCTCGGGCTGCTGCAGCGGTATTTCTCCTCAGAAGGCGGTGAGGGGGTGGGGCGGTGAGGCCGTGGTGAGGCTCGCACCATTGTCTCGTGTCGCTCTTTTTGCCCCTCACTGCCAAGGGAGTGGTTTTTGAAACAATGCGTGAATATTGCCTGCAGGAAAGGCCGGGATGAGGAAAACCCCCTCCCCTGCATCCCCCAAAGGCAGCTGAGCAGGGCAGCCGGTAAGGCCAGTGCCTCACACCCACTTGATCAATCACATTCTAATGCCAAGCCGGTGAGCCTGTGCAGGACAGGCTTTTGTGACATTCCTGGTGGCTGTGCAGTGCCACCGCGTGAGGGTGGCCTGGAAAAAAAAAAATGCTCTTTCTGCTTGAAACTACATCTGTCCTGGTTGCTCACTGAAAATAGTCGAGGTAGTGGCAGAGGAAACAGGATTTGGGTTTTGTGAGCCGCTCTGCAGGGTGGGTTTTGTGGTGCTCTGAAAGCACGTTTTCAGGCTGAGGTTTGAGAAAACAGGCTGTTGATATCAAGATGTTGCTAGATAAACCTGTTGGGGAAATACCTGCTCTCCACAGGAGGGAGGGAAAGYTGCCAAGCTATAACTTGATTCTCTGCTTGGTGGGTTTTGAATAAACAGCCCATCTGGCAGCTTMTTGTAAAGAAAATCTTGGCTTTAATTTTAGAATGTACCGGCCCCTTTCCAGGAGGTTTCCGTTGCTGTCAAAAGGTTCAAGGGCATAAATGGATGTGCTGTTTCTGATTCCTAGAAAAAAACTTTTCCTCTCTACCAGACCCAGTGGTATATGTGATGACTGGCAGTTGATTTTGGCCAGCATATGTTTTTTGAAAGGTCACTTTGTCCGTCTGCCAGATCAGCTGGTGGAAAGCATCTAACTGACCTGTTTGTTTCATTCCAGCAAGTGGGGTTGACAAACCGTGAAGGAAGAACAAGGGAATCCTGAAGCAGTAACAGACTGTTTGCTCCTGGCCTTTGTCCAAAGGGACTGTTTGCACATCAGTGCTCTCAGGTATGGCACAGAGGTAACAGTGAATCTCTTTCATATGTGTGAAGGCCCAGGACTGAGGCTTTTCTCACAAACACCATCAGCTGAGGTCTCACCATCAGTTTTGGGGGTAGGACTGCTGTATACTTTTAGGAGGACTGGAGGGAGCTAATCCAGAAGTAAACTTTTTTTTTTGTTTTCTAAGCTGGTTTGTTTTATCTAAATCTGATCARAATATGGTTGCACATGTTGTTAGTCCTGTTGTGGCAAGACAAGGAAGGGGAYCAGCCCAGGGAGCTGGCAGAGACACCCAGGGCCATCAATACAGCTCCCATCAATGACAGCCTTAAGCTGCTGTGGTATCACACCAGCAGCTCCTATTGCTGTAATCTGCCACTTGCCCTTGGGAGGGACAGAATTAATTGAGTTTTCAGTGTGGGTTTTTGTTGTTTTTGTTTGGTTTTTTTTTCCAGACCAAGGACAGGAATAGGCAGTTTAGTTCTCTAAAATGTACTCTAAAGTACTTTGTACTTTAAGGTAGCACACATTGTGAACACAATATTTGAGGGAAGTTTTCCCTTCTCTGTGTTCCTTATGTTCAGATTGTTTATATTTTGGTACATGAAGAGCAAAGGAGGAGAAGCTTCTTTTTGCAGTGACTGTTGGAGGGAAGAAGGATGTGTACTTTGTTTTGTTTTTAACCTTATGCTGACTTTTTCTTGAGACCTTTCTGTGAGTGCACAGACCTTGTCCCTCCAAGGCAAAGCAGCTGCTCTTCTCTGGTATCCCAGCCAACATCTCCATTCTCCTCACCAGCGAGTTGCCCAGCATATTGCAAAGGTCAGAGGTGTATCTTAACTAAAAGTTTACTCAGCACAGAAGCACCTAAGGAATGGTGTCTTTTTTAAAAAAATCTGCATGGGGGTATATACTTAATTTTTCAGTACTAATGCCTTCTGGGGATTCCTTTGCCCACTGTGGCTGTCACATTCCTTACTGATAATAACCCCAAGACGAGAACTTGCTGTCTTCATTTTACAGAAGAGAAGATAAATGTGAGCCTGCAGGGTCACAAGCCATTGCCTGACCACCAGATCGGGTTCCTCTGTCCTGTCACTCTTTACCAAAATAGAAGGAGCTATTCCCCCGCCAAATTTTTCACATTTCACTCATCTTCTGCCCCAGACACTCATGTGGCTGTGCTTGGAGCTGCTGGACTGGAACACTTTAATTCCATCCTCTCCAAAAGAGTTGCCCATTCACGTAGTCATTGATGTGGAGCAGGGTGGCACCAGCCTTGTCTTGTTCTCCACCCAACTGTGTGTTTGTTCCCTTTGTGGTGGTGGACTGGTTAAGGAATCTTGCCAGAAGGGTTTTGGGATGTGGGGATGCTTCAGCCAAAGCTTTCCAAAGTGCTGTGCACAGGTTATACAGCACAGCTGCCCCTGCTGTCTCCACACTAGGAATTTTTTGCCATCCCTGTCAGATTGAGGCTACCAAGTTTTAAGAAGCATTTTCKTTCTGCTAGTGGTCGTAGCTAGGATGGGTGGATTTAACTTGAGGCTTGTAGCAGCATCAGTGAAAAAGGACCCTGTAGAACATGTTTCCTTTTAAATGGCACACAAAGGATACCCTGAAGGGAATATACTCCATGGCTTCCTWGTTTTGGAGCCTGAATCTGCACTTCTGGGAAGCCTCTAGGAAGGTCAGATTTATTGTGGACTCCTAGTTACCCTACTTAAGGCTGAGGGCTGTTACCTATGGGGTTTGATGTTGTTCCTTCTTTACATCTTTAAATTTGTTTTTATTTCTTAACTGAAGTATGATTATACTAGAACATCTCCTCTCAGCTCATAAAGCAGTAAAAAATGCTGGATCATTTGTGTTGACTTCTGCTTAGATTYTCATGCTCTAAAAACCCAGCTGAATCTCATTTATGTCTGCAGTGGGACCATGGAAGGAAAGGAGACGTCACCAAGTGACACCTCAGAGAGCAGTGTTTTGGACCTCCCCTCTGTTTGTGACCTAGCAGAGCACTTCCTGCCTCCACACAGCTCTGAAAACAGCGAGGAGCTTTATCCTTCTGGGGATGTTTTTCCCTCTCCACCCACAGGTAACAGCTTCTGCTCCTCCACATGCTCTTTCTATAGCCAGTGCTTTCTCTGTGTAGGCACTGTGTCATTTGACTGAGTCACTGCAGTCTGGTTCTGGTGCATCTGCCTGTCCTAAAACACAATTTACCCTAACTGCAATCTGCTCCAGCTTGACAGATTCACTGGGAGCTCAGGATTGATGGGACACAGGAGAGGAGCTCAGAGGATGCTATCAGCTGCTAATGTTCTGCAGCACTCTTCATATTTAATGTGTTCTGTTAACTAACAGAGTAGTCCTTCAGACATCACTAGTAAATACTGTCTTAAATTACCATAGTTAGTAGGAAGAATTTTTAAACTTTTCCTTATGTTTTTCAAGCTCAGGATGTGGCCTTGTTACCCCATTACTTTAATTATGATAACTGARTCTTTGCTTGTGCTAATGACAGTAGTGTGGTGAGGACTGCTTCAGTTCCACTCTATTGAGATACCAGTTTCCTCACTTGAAAGAATACTCATCTCTGCAGAAGTAACACTTTAGGTTAGCCACTTCTCCAGATTCTTGGGAGTAATGGTATAAATGGTATATCTGAGAAGATAAGGTACAGGTGGCAAGAAATGGGAAATCAAAATGTGCTGGCCCAGGGCGCTTCTTGCCATACATTCATACTAGCTGGAATAAAAGTTCTAGTATTTGTATTTAATATTGGGGGGAAAATAAGTTTGGTCAGCAAATAATGTGTGCAGAGGATTTGTCAAGACACCTGAGCTGGTGAAAGATCATTGACAACATTTCTGGTTGCTTTAGAATCTTGAGTAGTGCAAAATTAGGGTTTGGCTTCTTGCTCTGAAGTGGTTTTCTGTGGCCTGCTTCCAAGAAATTGGCACGAAATTCAACAGGTGAGTTTCTTCCAGTGGGAATTCCCTCATTTTCATGCTAAACAGATAAGCAGTGGGATCTACCAACTGATGTCACTCAGCTGATGTCTACTGCTTCCCGGTGCAGTTGCCTTCAGGTTTAGGTTGAGATGTCCAGAATTGTAATGAAATTTGCCAGCAGTAGAGACCAAGCCTTGCTTTGGTTTTGTTATGCAGGCAAGGAAGTCACACATCTTACGTTAATAACGATGACAATTTTCTGCTTTAACCACAACTTGTATCACATTCCATGATCCACTACAGCAACAGTGTGTCTGGTTTGAGGTTTTGCTTTGTTTTGGTGCATAAGAATAATGACCACCACGACAGGGAATGTCCTGAGCAAGCCTTTTCCAGTGTCRTGGGGAAGATCCTCTGACAGTGAGACAGCCTGGAAGGCATTTGTCTGCTCAGGTTTCACAAGCCCCGTGTGCAGGTATGAAGCAATCCTGGGAKCTGTGAGGCAGTTCCTGGGATGTGTTGCTCAAACAGCATTTAGTGTGGCTCAGGGCAGCTGTCCTTGATTGCCCTGTTGAATGGGACACATGGAATAACTSCATGACCACTTGGCAGTCCCAGGAATGTCTGAGGCTTAGTGGGAGCAATGTGTGGAAATGACAGCGCTGGGCAAGTTGTTTTGGGTGCACGCATGGCATGTGCAGCTGAAGCTCAGTACCAAGGTATGCTGAGAGGCCACATCCTGCCTCCTTGCTGTCCCCAACACCCTCTGGTGTCAGTTTGGATTCCAGGTGTGCTGAGGAGGACAGCTGAGACTTGTGAGCACTCACCTTCCTGACTTGTTGTGGAGGCTGCTCACAACTGAAAGCACTTGGCAATAACTGTGGGATGCTCCCTGTGCTCCTGGAGGGAGATAACTCAAGTGTCACAGCATGACCAGTTCATGCTCTGAAGATCTTGGTTGTTTTCTCCTTGTAACAACATCAAACCAATGTACAGACTCACTTAAACTCCCATTGAGTTTGGTCACTATGGCAGAAGAGAGATGAAGATGGTTTTAAAAACAGTCTGCCTGTGTCACATACTCTTGGAAAAGCAAGTTCTGTCAAATGTATCTTGGGAAAGGAAGCTCCTTTGCTTCTTTGTTTTGTCATGGGACATTGAGAGCTGCTGCTGCGACCCTGAGGAGTGGGAGTGGCTGTAGGCTGCACCCCCACACCATGACCAGAAGATTGCAGATGGATGAGGATCTTCCTCAATGATTCAATGATTGTGRTGTTGGTCTATTAATTTCCAAAAGGCCGTCAGCTCTCTGGGTATGCAGCAGCTTCCTTRGGAATGAAACAGACTGACAGCACAGGCTGTGTTTTCTGCCATCTGCCACATGAACTGAACCAAGACTGACTAAAGTRCCACACCACCAGTGCCTGAGGAGCTGGAAATGGTCATGGGGRTATTCCTAGTGCCTGAGTCACCAGTAACAGGTCTTATGAGTCTAGGGAGGCTCCATCACTTTCAGTAGAAGAAATAGTATCCATTAGCCATGAAAACAGGGCCTTCTGACAGCAGGCATTCCTAGGAAAGAAAACATTAGTCCTGTAGAAATATTACTAAATCTCTTAAATTGTTTATAAATGAGTGGTTTTATAATTTGTGTTGGAATGAGGGTTCTGTTCTTGCAACAAACATTTGTACTTTTAGCTTATTGTCATAGTGAGTTCAAATGGTGATAGAGTGAGAAAATTGAATGGGATCAGTGAACCCTTCAGCGTGTTTCATCTTTTTTTATCCCATACTGGAAAAAAYTTAAAAAAATAATTAMAAYTTTTCTAATCTGCATCACTCAGTTGCACATTAAAGCAGGAACACCTTACAACTTCTTCTGGATTAAGAAATGTTGCCAGCAAAAGTTCTTTCTTACTTGGCAGGCAGCGCTCAGGTGTACGTGTGGGAAAACATTAAATTATTTGGATTAATATTTCATAGGAAGCTAATAAAGGTTGTTTCCAAAGAAATAATTCACTGGCAATGTGACTTTTCGTGTAGAGCACTGAACCAGAGCATACCAGGGAYAGTGGAAAAAAACACTATTTACCTGGAAAAATTGCAACCTAAAAAAGTGTTAGAGAACAGATTTGCTCTTCAGATTGGTAGAGCACAGGGCTGTGTGGTCAGAATTGGGTTTGCCAATGCAGTCCTGGATGGAATCTAAATTTGAAGGCAGCATTTGAGAGTTCAGTTGTAGAATCAWGCTTAGGAGACTGTCTGAAGCATGGGCAAAGCTCAGCCCCATCTGCCTTCATGGCTCTGCCTAGGGCTGGTGATACTGGGGAGATGGATCTCCCTGTTTGTCCTGTAGCCTCTGCCTTCATTGCTTTTTCTCTTTATTGAAAAGTAATGGAAAAGCTGTGTCCTTAGGAAAATGGATGGGTAGACAGGGTCACCCAGTGGAAGAAAACAGRGTGTCACAAGAACAGAGAAAATGAAAGGATTACAGTAGGAGAGAGAGGAGGTTACTGGAGAAATGGGGTGGTGAAGGAAAACAGTTTCCTGTGGGCTTGAAGAGACTTGCAAGGATCTAAAAGCTGGCTAGCTTTTTTTTTTTAAAAAAAAAAAAAATTAATTAAAGCCAGCTTAGGAGGATTGAGATGTTCAGCCTTTGCCTTTCCAAAAGCTGTGCTTCTGTTCCTGCAGTTTGTTTAAAGTTTGAGCTCAGGCTTACCTTTAGTTATTTTCCATGGACTTCCCCTGACCTCTGAAATGCAGTGAGAGTCCCACGCTGTTCCTGACTCTGCTTTTTATTTCTGGTTGATCCTTAGTGTTGGTACACAGGTGGCCACGTGAGGAGTCAGCTCAGGGAGCTGGCCCAGCTTTCTGGGCTGCCATGTGAATATTKGTGTGGATGAAGTGGGGACAGCTCCTCTTCCTGGCAGCAGCACAGGTACAGCTGAGATTCAATGTCCTGCCTTTCACATGGGGTTACAGCCTTTCCAGGWTGGTGGTTTCTGAAAAAAATGTGGTGTTGGTCTATTAATTTCTTCTTCTTGTGGGTAGCCAGGCTGTAAGTTCTCTCTGATCTGTTGTGGGGTCTTGTAGGCTTTCTTCAGAAACAGTCCATTTGGAACACGTTCTGAGAGCTTGGGGAAAATGGAGCAGAGCATTTACTGGTTTCAGGTAAATCAGTGAGCTTGGGCCATGGCACTGCTGCTGAATTTGCCACTCAAATCAAGAGGAGATCTGGTTACAAGTTTATCACAGTTWAAAAGTAAAAGGCATGATTTTTTGACTATTCAGTTGCTTTCTGGGTTTTCAGTCAACCAGTCAACTGTGTTAAACAAAGCAGAGATTTTCAACCTGTTAACACAGCTGTCAGTTCTACAGGCAATTGGGATTCCTCTGGAAAAAAAATGCTGTCAGTGAATGTTTCCAGTGAATTTACGTGCCTTGTTTTGCAGTGGGGTGCTGTGTCTTTTATCAGCAATTGAGGAGTGGTGCTAATGTTGGTACACGTGTTCTGACTCGTCCTTAAATGCTCTCTGCTTTCTACCCGGTCCTCTGGCCTGTCAAGAGTTGCTTAATGTGTTTTGCAGAAGTGGTTTTKTGTTTACTGAAGAGATCTGGCGTGGTTTGTGCTTTTCCTGTCGGGGAGTTGCTCATAAGTGTTGACGTAGAGGCTGAAAATGAAAGGAGGGTGTTCTGTCCCATCAGCAGCAACCTTTCAGGGCTGCCTCCTGGTGGGTGCTGGGAGCTTCGGTTCAGCCCAGAACTCAGTGCTCATTCCTTGGTATAAAAATTACAGCTTGGCTGGCTGAGCTACCACTGCTACCTCAAGTGGCCAAATTTCCAAAACGGCTTTTTTGTCTGGCTAAAAACTTTTGTATAGTCTGTGTAACTCTGTAAATCCAAAATGTGTGTGATATTTTAAATCACTCTCAGACTGAGCCAAAGCTGAGCTAAAAAGGGCTCATACATGCACTCCRGGTTAGAGATAGAAACTTCTGATAGTCTCCTTTTGCCTAAAACATGCAGATGACACGGAGAATATTTTACTTTTTGGTTTGCTTTGAAGGTGAAGGGTAGGGTGCTGTTCAAAGGTGCTTTTTGATGTGAAGTCTCCTGAGACTGCAGGAAGTTAACTTTCACTTCATTTTGAACTTCAGTTTGAACTGTGGTCCCAAACAACATCAGAATTATTTCTTTTTTGACCGAGCAAATCCGTTTGAAATTGGTTAAGCACAGTGCTTAACTGCCTTGGCCTTGATGAAGAATATAGTCCTGGTTTTGGGAATTGGTGGATTTTTACTGGTTTTGGTTTGTTTCCTGCTGCCMTCTAGTGCTCAATGTTACCCATTTCTGATTTCACCAGCCTGGCAGSATCAGAATTTAGAGGGCAGGTGCGTTTTTTAAGTGATGATTTTTATCAAGTGCACTCTCAAGTATGACCCAAATGCTGGATTTTTCTTAGACTCGGGTCTTATCAAGGGGAAAAAGAAAGGTAAAATATTTCAAATGCTGTTAATTTCATATAGATGTGTGAAACACTGGGGAAGTGGCCTTGAATTTGTGCAGCTTTACTGAAGCTATGGGCAGCCTCTTTGGTGGGTGACTCCATGGCTCTGATGAGTTTAGCTTCAGGAACTCTCCCAGCATCTCTTTGTGGCCCAGTTTTGTTGGATACTGGATGAAAAGGCAGGATCGAATTTATGCCACCTGACATAAAAGGAGCATAGGGAAACTGCACAAAACACAAAATAAAGCACTGGGTGTCATGGGGTCACTGAAGGTCACTTAAATTTTTTGTAAATTACCATTTCAGGGATGTGCTACATAAAGTATCCAGACAAAAGTAAATCCTTGAAGAGAAAAAGGGAGTGCTTTATTCCTCACAGTCTGGGGGAGAAAATTAGTCCATTTTTAGGAGACTTTGAGCACTATGCATACATCAGTAAGGGAAAAAACTGAGATTTGTGCCTTGCCTTTTAGACTTCAATGCTTCAGAGTACCTCTGTGTCTATGCAAGTGAACAGTTCGTACTAAACCATTAATAATAAGAAATCAGCTACAGGGAAATGCTTCAGTAACAGGGACAAGGGGTTGTACTTATGCACTAAAGTTGTCTGATCAAATTCGTTGGTTCTCTGCAAAACGGGGAGCTTGGGAGTTGGTCTTTTGGGAAGGAGAATTTGTTTTGCTTCTTATTACCCTGCTCTGATTTTGATTGGTAATAAATTAATTTAATTTCCCCGAGCTGAGTCTGCCACGATGGCGTTTGGTGAGTGATCTGTCCCTGTCCTTATTTCAACTCATGAACCTTTTGTTGTATTTCTTCACTCCTGTCCAGTTTGGAGGGGGGTGTGGTTTTGGGGGCATCCATTGGTGCCTAACTGTGGGATTTGTGAGACACAGAATTCTGTCTGCCCACTGCTGGGACTTGGGTCTTTTAGTATCACCTTGCCCTGTCACTGGGGTGGAAGAGTCCCTGTGGGTCATTTCTTCCTTAGCTTTATCTAAAGTGTCATTCCAACCTGGACTTTTAGTTCTCTCATCACAGCTACCCATGTTTGTCCATTGCTGTGACCTAATCTAATTCAGATTGCAGTAATGTCATTATGGCAATTGTTCCTAAGGTAGCTGTGAGGCAGCTTTGGAYGTGTTTATGCCAATGCTGTTTTATTTTACCAGGTCAGTGCTGTTTTGTCTTGCCAGYGAGCATGAATCATTTAAATGAGAAGGAATTAAATCCTGTAAATAAATGTCAAGAATTTGTTCAATGGGCAAGAATGAACAAGAGTTTGTTCAGTTCTTTATGAATCATTTTTCATCCTCTGAAGTGCAGACTCTGAATTTTCCTTTGAGATGGAAAATTATAAYTGGGAACAGAAGCTGTTCAAATGTGTGTTTTACAGAGGAATAATAAACAAATTCAGCCCTCATTTGCAACCACTATGATGCCATTAAATATTACCAAAAATTTCTAAGCTAGTACAAGGAGACCTCAGGAACTCTTCCTGACCAAAGCACGACTGATACCAGACTGGGATGGGGCTGTTTTTGGGAAACCAGATACTACTGGCTCTGTGAAAGTGCAGACATAGYTGAGAAGCTGCTYCTTGCTTGGGTTCCTCCTTAATGGRTGCTTCCCTGGGCTTCCCCATTCCTTAAATATTTGTTTATCACATATGTAGTGCAAAGTTTCTTTTGTGCTTGAAGCTGCTTTTGTAGTCATACTCAGCTTTCTCCAAACAATGATCTCTGTTCCTTGCCCCTGGAATCATCAGTGGAGGTGGTTCAGTACATTGAACTCCTATCTGAAACAAATTTGCCTGTGAATTGTTTTTAGCTGGGCTCCAGAATTTTCAGGGAAAGACTGTGTTAACAGGTCTGTGTGGCTTCTGGGTACCAGCATGAGACCCATGGCACAGGACAATATTTCAGCAAATGAATATCATTCCTCTTTAGTCCCTCCAGAGC